>NW_007377711.1:42649-178807 GCF_000475195.1 Diaphorina citri
CCCAGGGAAACCCTGTTAAAAAAAAAAAAAAAAAAAAAAAAAGAAGAAGATTCACCTAACAAAATGAAATGGCACACACTGTATATTGCTGTTCTGATTCATCCTGTAGGACATTTTCTTGGGCACCCTGTAGAATCATTATCTTCATACACCTTGGTTTGTTCTCTGATAAGATACGAAGTATGTTCCTATTTGCTGTTTGGGGGAAACAGGATTTCATATTACAAGCACCTACGAAATATCTCTGAGCTGTAGATACGTACTTTTGAAACTGTTCAAACTTTTGCTTCGATTGTATGTTTTTGGTAGATGATGCTTCAATATTCAATGGTCTATTTTTGGTAGATGATTTATTCGTTTGAACTTGATCTGACAAAAGTAGTGCAATATTAAACTTTTGAGATATGTAAAGAGACAACAATACATGTCCTATTTGGACTTTGACAGTCTAATAGTCTAAATAAATGATCTTCCCCTGACTATATTATTTCATGTCATTATTGGGATTTTAAACATGGTTCGATATGAATTTATTAATCAAATGCCTAGGAACTCAACTGTTTGGGATCTTTTTACTTTCTTGTCGATCTCTGTTAATATAAAACTTAAAGCCTGTGATTCTGATAAAGAGAAAAAGAAAGTTGATGATTTATTCGTTTGAACTTAATCTGGCAAAAGTAGTGCAATATTAAACTTTTGAGATATGTAAAGAGACAACAATACATGTCCAATTCGGACTTAGTCTAATAGTCTAGAATAGTCTAAATAAAGCACTATGCTACAAAATAAATGATCTTCCCCTGACTATATTATTTCATGTCATTATTGGGATTTTAAACATGGTTCTCTCGGTTATGAATTTATTAATCAAATGCCTAAGAACTCAACTGTTTGGGACCTTTTTACTTTCTTGTCGATCTCTGTTAATATAAAACTTAGAGCCTGTGACCGAGGATCTTATTTATCTCTGATCAAAAAATCGACAGCTACACCTACTCTTTGGTCTGCCGGAGGCCACAATTTATATTCTACTGGTGGCCTCCAAAGGGTTTTCTACTGATGGCTTCTAATATGAGTGGAGGTTTGAAGTCTTCGCTGTGTTCAATTTTCAAGTCCAGTGAGATTCAACTCCTCCAACTTGTGTCAGCCATCTTGCCTTTACTTGAATCTGCCATATTGAATTTACTTGTGTCCGCCATCTTGAATTTCCTGACATATGTTTGCCATTTGTTTTCTTTCCCTACTTTGAAAAAATCTTTTTACAGATTTCTCATCGACCCTAAGAAACAAGTTTCACCTCTTGGAAGTTTACCGACACAATGTTTTTCTTTTTGTGTTTATGATCAATTAAGCCTGTGACCGAGGATCTTATTTATCTCTGATCAAAAAATCGACAGCTACACCTACTCTTTGGTCTGCCGGAGGCCACAATTTATATCATCAACTTGTTTTCCTACCCAAAGGCCAATCTCTTGGATTAAGCTTCTTATCTGGTTGGTGATTTCAAACTTTTCAGCTAATCAGATTGCCTTATTCAAGAGTTATTATTGCCTTATATTATATACCGAGTTTATTTAGGCTGTGTTTATGAACAGTTGTACAGGGCTGAGATAGGCCATCGTCGGCCTTTTTGCGTGTAAAGTTGGCGGGAAATTCGAATTTTTGATTTTTTTTTTGTGTCCGCTATCTTGAATTTCCTGACATATGTTTGCCATTTGTTTTCTTTCCCTACTTTGAAAAAATCTTTTCACAGATTTCTCATCGACCCTAAGAAACAAGTTTCACCTCTTGGAAGTTTACCGACACAATGTTTTTCTTTTTGTGTTTATGATCAATTGATCACCATTTTGAATTTTTCTTTCTTTTTTGATAGTGTATTTCTTTTTATTACCTAAGATTTGATTGCTCTTAATTTATTTATTAGAGTTATTAGTTTCAGAATTTACTTTATTCTTATTCTCCGATGCCTCCCAATTGGTACTTGCATAAAAGAAGAAAAAATATTTGTTTGTTTCGTATCTATTTTTAATGATTTTCTCATTTCTTTTTCTCGTTACAGATTCAGACTCCCTCATCCAAACCTGACAGTACCTCTCCGTGTAAGAAAACAGTGAATAAAAATAATATATCACAGAAAAAAAATAAACCATTATTACACTTTTAATACTTTTTAGCCCGTCCTACCTTTATGGACGGGCTATTCTATTCGCTTCGGTGTCTGTCAGTCTGTCTGTCTGTCCCCATAGCATAGAAGGACTTATCCAAACCTGGTCGACCTATATATCAAATTAAAGGTCTTTTTACCAGGAACACGAAAGTGGTGGTGTACAATGTTATTCAGAGAACCATGAAGCCAAAAAACCAAAAACTGGTTTTTGGGGGATTTTTTTTTTCTTCACATTTTCTCACACAAATGAGCTCTGATCTTGAAACTATACACCGGGGTGATGGTCTCTAGCCATGTTTAATTGGCTCGTCCTGAACCGCAGTCAACCATTGTGAGGACTTGCACGGGATACTTTGTCAAGTAGCTAGGGGTTCAATGAATTCTACGGGGCTCCCTGAAGGCCCAAAAACTAATTCCTTTGAGTTAAAATTTTACCATTATCGTGAAGCACATCTTCTTTCTTATCTACTATACACCGGGGTGATGGTCTCTAGCCATGTTTAATTGGCTCGTCCTGTCGATACTAATAATTTAATAAAAATAATATATCACAGAAAAAAATAAACCATTATTACACTAATACTTTTTAGCCCGTCCTACCTTTATTATTACGATAGTAATAACAAAAGGTATAGTGGACGGGCTACTGTATTCGCTTCGGTGTCTGTCTGTCTGTCCCCATAGAAGGACTTATCCAAACCTGGTCAACCTATATATATCAAATTAAAGGTCTTTTTACCAGGAACACGAAAGTGGTGGGACAATTTGACAAATTTTGTTCAGAGAACCATGAAGCCAAAAAACCAAAAACTGGTTTTTGGGGGATTTTTTTTCACATTTTCTCACACAAATGAGCTCTGATCTTGAAACTTTACACCCGGGTGATGGTCTCTAGCCATGTTTAATTGGCTCGTCCTGAACCGCAGTTAACCATTGTGAGGACTTGTGCTTGTTCTTTAAAAGCAGAGAGAACCCGTTGAACACTGCCAGCTTACTAGGCTGGTTCTCAGTAGATCGCTAACTATTTCGTGTTCTTGGTTTGTTCCGTAAGCTCTTCGTCTAGTTCTTGATCCCAGTTGAATTCCGTTTTCTCATTCAACGTTCCGAGCTTGGCCCACCTCTCCTCAAACTTGGGATCTTTCGCTTTCAGCTTCTCGAATCTCCTGCGAAGGAGAAAACGGGACCAAAATGAATAAATAAATAGAATGAAAAGAAGGAAATTTGATTTTCCCTGGCTATGCGCATTTAAATTACATAGCTACTCACTTTCCTCACGAGGCTGAGTGGGCCCCGCAACAGCCAGTCACAGAATCAATCATTTGCCACAAAATGAGTTTAAACTTTTTGGTACTTGTTCAGAAGTCACACCAATGGAAAATGGAGCAGTTTCAAAATCTATCATGTTGCCAGCCTAGTTAGCTTAGTTGGTAGTTTGTCTGCCTTGTAAGTGCTAGGCCACGGGTTTGATTCCCACCCGGGGTGGATTTTATCCTGATGGGATAATGTTCGTTCTAGGAACCTCCTCCTATCCTGTCTTCCTTCTCTCTTTGATTTTGGGACGATAAGATCATAGCAGTCAGCGGGACCAACCTCGAGAAATGTACGGCTCGGCCGCTATTCAAGACTTTAGTTTTGAAAAAGCTCACAAATGTTCACTCTTCTCAGGGCTTTAGTTTTCAGACCAACTCAATCAAACTTTGCAGAGAGGTTCTTTATAAAATGTAGATCAAAAGTCTCCTTGGGACCAACCTCGAGAAATGTACGGCTCGGCCGCTATTGAAGACTTTAGTTTTGAAAAAGCTCACAAATGTTCACTCTTCTCAGGACTTTAGTTTTCAGACCAACTCAATCAAACTTTGCAGAGAGGTTCTGTATAAAATGTAGATGAAAAATCTCCTCGGGACCAACCTCGAGAAATGTACGGCTCGGCCGCTATACAAGACTTTAGTTTTGAAAAAGCTCACAAATGTTCACTCTTCTCAGGACTTTAGTTTTCAGACCAACTCAATCAAACTTTGCAGAGAGGTTCTGTATAAAATGTAGATCAAAAGTCTCCTCGGGGCCAACCTCGAGAAATGTACGGTTCGGCCGCTAAACTTACCTCATCATAAGAGATCGGGCAAACTCATACAGTTCCTTATCCAGAGCATTGAGCCGCTGTATTTTGCTCAACTGAGCCGGTGTCAATGGGAATCGTTCCTACGGCGATCGGAATCGGTATCGATCCCAAGACAATCGATATCGGACGCAGGACGACCGATATAATCGAGATGGGAATCGATATGAGCGAGGGGGAAGGAGTAGGTATGATAGAAGACCAGGGACGGAGGTAGGAGGGCAGGAGGAAGAGAGGAGGTACGGACATTATCATGCGACGAAACAGGAGATTATCCCTGATGATAGTGAGTGGACTTAAAGGCCTGGATTTAAGCACGGTTCCCGATATCCTGATTCTTACTGCTTGGTTGAAGACTTGGTAATTTTATGGAGCTCTATTCTATATAAGAAGGGCCGTAAGAAAAAGGCAATGAATAACAAAATTGTGTCTTAACGACTACCTAAACCAAATGAGGTAACTTTGAAAGTTCCTTTTAAATTGTAATACGATAACCCACATATTCTGCGCATGAGCAGAAACCAAAACTCATTTTTGTTGTGGTTATGGAACAAATACAAGTATGGATACTGAACTTGGGCCTGGATTTAAGCACGGTTCCCGATATCCTGATTGATTCTTACTGCTTGGTTGAAGACTTGGTAATTTTATGGAGCTCCATTCTATAGAGGAAAGGCCGTAAGAAAAAGGCAATGAATAACAAAATTGTGTCTTAATCTTAACGACTACCTAAACCAAATGAGGAAAGTTCCTTTTAAATTGTAATACGATAACCCACATATTCTGCCCATGAGCAGAAACCAAAACTCATTTTTGTTGTGGTTATGGAACAAATACAAGTATGGATACTTTTCCGCAAATTCTCTTTGTTGTCGTTATAGGTTATAGCAAACCCATTAATTTGCTAACATACCCATGAATTAGGAAACGCATTCAAATAATCTCGATTCTCCATTTTTACTTTTTTCTCCTATGTTTATATTGTACCAGTCCCTACCAATTTGGCCAATGGAGCAGTTGCAAATGGGTAAAAATTATAAATAAATGGTCGATTCCTATGTAAAAAGTTGGGAAAAATCCAAATCTGAGGTAGTACCAGTCCCCTACCAATTTGGCCAATTGTCGAAAGCACCATCAAAGGTGGAATTTTTTGTTTCATTTTGATGAATAAGAGATGAAAATAATATAACAATAAAAATCGGCCTTTGACGCTTTCGTCAAATTACTAGCGCAATGTTGGCTTTTCCTGTTTATATTTAGATTTTTAGGTAAATATTTGTATAAATTATAAAATAAGAAATAAATAAAATACAATTATATCCTTGTATTTAAATTGAAAGGTAACGAATGAGAATTATTTATTTTGTACATTTATGTAAAAAAAATCTTACAGTCGCTGGAGAGCAGACATATTGTAACAGCCCACTAGACTAAGGTCGGCCATCATTCGGGTTTGCCTAGGGAGAAAAATAAACACATCAATGAATAAGACTTCAGACGTGTAGCTTGTTGCTGAATAAAAAGTTAAACACCCGTTACTAAACACCTGCCTCGGTGGTGTAGTGGTCAAGGCGCTCGCCTGGTAAACAGGAGGGCGTGGGTTCAATCCCAGCCGAGGTATGGAATTTTATCCTCAATATAATTTGAGAATTTGACCACAATAATAGTAGTAGCCTACTGCTGGAGTAAAGGGACTTTTCAGTCCTATGCGAGCATTATTATTATTGAAGTTTGTCAAAACTGGACTTCTTAATAAAAAGCTGCGTCTAGGTCGCGGGTTGGATTTCCACCCCAGGCTCAAGTTATCCTAAACAGATAACGTTCGTTCTCGGACCGTCTGACTTTCTTCTATCCTCTCCTCTTTCTTTCTTCGATTTTGGGAAGAAACCTCCGTTGTTACAGTTCTATCAAACCTCTAAAAAATAAAATGAAAAGAAATAATAATAGACTTTTTAATAAAAAGCTGCGTCTAGGTCGCGGGTTGGATTTCCGCCTCAGGCTCAAGTTATCCTAAACAGATAACGTTCGTTCTCGGACCGTCTGACTTTCTTCTATCCTGTCCTCTTTCTTTCTTCGATTTTGGGAAGAAACCTCCGTTGTTACAGTTCTATCAAACCTCTAAAAAATAAAATGAAAAGAATTAATAATAGAAATGTTTTTTCCCCCCTCTCTCATTTTAGTTTTTATACCTACTGAATTTTTCTAGCGCACCAATAGTGCCGCTGACTGGGGTTCGAACCCCGACTCCTAGTACTACCAAGTGAATTACCTGAGACTTCCACAATGTCACCGGGTACGATTTCCTTGGCCCGCACCTTCTGCACACCAGACTTGTCACCTCGGATAACCTTACCCATCTCCGGTTCATACTCCTTCAGAGCCTCGATGGCAGATTCTGCATTCCTTTCCTGCGAAACAGAAAAGTAAAACATTCATAACAGGCGGAAAGTCAACTAGTAAGAGAAAGACGGGGATTCAAGAATGTCCCAGCCTATTTAAATATCTAACACCGGAATTTAGCGAGTCAGAGAAAACCGGAATTTAGCTAGTCAGAGAAAGGCGGAAAGTCAACTAGTAAGAGAAAGACGGGGATTCAAGAATGTCCCAGCCTATTTAAATATCTAACCCATTAAAAGTATTAGAAGGGGGAACTACCTATGTATAAGAACGGAAGTCTAATCGTCCCGAAAGCGAAGAGAGAAGGAAGACAGGATAGGAGAAAGTCAGCCGCTTCGAGAACGAACATTATCCGTTGAGGATAAAATCAGCCCCGAGCGGGAATTGAAACCGCGGCCTAGCGCTTACAAGGCAGACGCGCTACCAACTAGGCTGGCATTTCTTACCTTTTGATACTCTGTTAGGGCAAAATAAGCCATGGACGCTAGGTTTCTCTTGGCAGATGCCAGCATCATTCTATTCCTCTGCTCTGTGGACATCGCAGACATATTGTAACAGCCCACTAGACTAAGGTCGGCCATCATTCGGGTTTGCCTAGGGAGAAAAATAAACACATCAGTGAATAAGACTTCAGACTGGTAGCTTGTTGCTGAATAAAAAGTTAAACACCTGCCTCGGTGGTGTAGTGGTCAAGGCGCTCGCCTGGTAAACAGGAGGGCGTGGGTCAAATTTATTTCCACTCGTTTCCCGATTTTGAAAATTTTCGGACCGTTTCAATTGGGACCGATTTCAATACGTTCCATTTTTCTCCTTTGTAATTTTATGAAAATCATGCAAGGTTTTTTTTGTCCTTTGATGATATATTTTTTTATCAGCTCCCATGGTGAAGTGGTCACTGCACTCGCCTTGCACGCGGGAGACTCGGGTTCGATTCCCGGCGGGGTCAAGAAATTTGTATCAAGCAAATGATTGACTCTAATTAAAGACCTTAGCAGTTATAAAGTGACATTGGTAATCAATTGCCAGCCTAGTTAGATTGGCCTGCCTTGTAACCGCTAGGTCCTGAGTTCGATTCCCACCCGAGGCGAACTTAAACAGATAAGACTAATTCTCGGAATGGCTGGTTTTCTCCCATCCTGTCTTCCTTTGATTTTGGGACGATAAGACCTCCGTTGTTGGAGTTTTTTTTTTTTAGTTTATCCATTGATTTTGATAACTTTCAGTCCTCAAATGAGCCTGTCCTTATCCTTACCCATTGATTTTGCCTACCGTCTGTCCTCCAGTGAGCCTACCTGTTCGTGGCCAAATTGTGCGGACAGTCTGCAAACTCATCCAGACTAACTCCACGCCAATAAGGACCGGGATAGCACTTGGGAAGCTCACTGGGACTCGCTGTTCGCCCTCCACACCAGTGTCGAGAATTTCGCCAGGTAGCCCCGCGCTGTACATGTTTGAACTCGCTCAAATACCGACTGAGCGGCTCTCGCAGAATAGAGATGTAGAAGTATCTAAAATAAAGAGAAAATGAGCAAGCCTCGTTAGCTTAAAGGCTAGCGCACCTGTCTAGTAAGCGCGAGGTCAGTGAGGTCGATTCCCGCCCGGGGCGAACCGAACTTTACCCTAAACAGATAAGGTTCGTTCTCGGAATGGCTACCTTTCTGCTTTATGTGATTTCACTTTTTTCTGAACTCTAGCCTACTTAAATATTTCGCGCCAATTCTATTAATTCGAGTCCAATATAACCCTATCCTTAGCCGGAGATAATTTACATCAAAAACTCAACTTTTTTTCTCGAAATTTACTTGTCAACCATTTCAACTCACAATGGAAGGAAGTTTCATTCGTTTTCATTTCAGAAAAGGTCCAGATCTAAAATGTTTTTGATTTATAAAGACCTGAACATGTTTATTTTAAAAACATATTCATTTATTTAAGTAAAATACACCCCTTCCAATCTTGGTCAATTTCTTAAAAAATCAGACCAAATGCCTCTTTCTCGCTTTTTCACACAGTTGATGGAACAAATCAATATTTTGTGGAAAAAGCAAAGAATTCACTTGTCACTTCTCAAGATTTCAAGAAACCTAAAAAAGTTTGAGGAAAGGCGTTTTCACTTTAGGGAAGAAGGAGTCTAAACCTAAAGAGATTTTCAGTACAAGGTCAACCTTTATCACATAGAAGGAGAATATTTATAGTAATGACTGTTCGATCATGATTCTATCAAACCCACTTTGTTAGCTTAAAGGCTAGCGCACCTGTCTAGTAAGCGCGAGGTCAGTGAGGTCGATTCCCGCCCAGGGCGAACTTTACCCTAAACAGATAAGGTTCGTTCTCGGAATGGCTACCTTTCTGCTATCTTTGATTTCACTTTTTTCTGAACTCTAGCCTACTTAAATATTTCGCGCCAATTCTATTAATTCGAGTCCAATATAACCCTATCCTTAGCCAACCTAGTTAGCTTGGTTGGTAGCGGGCTAGGCCGTGGGTTCGAATCCCGCTCGGGGCGTATTTTATCCTGAAGGGATAAGGTTCATTTTCGGAACGCCTGGCTTTCTCCTATCCTGTCTTCTAGGTCGATTCTCGCCCGGGGCAAACTTTACCCTAACTTTACCCAAAAGAGATAAGGTTCGTTCTCGGAATGGCTACCTTTCTGCTATCTTTGATTTCACTTTTTTTCTGAACTCTAGCCTACTTAAATATTTCGCGCCAATTCTATTAATTCGAGTCCAATATAGCCAACCTAGTTAGCTTGGTTGGTAGCGCGTCTAGGGCTAGGCCGTAGGCCGCGGGTTCGATTCCCGCTCGGGGCGTATTTTATCCTGAAGGGATAAGGTTCATTTTCGGAACGCCTGGCTTTCTCCTATCCTGTCTTCTTCTCTCTTCGATTTCGGGATGATGAGACCCTAGCAGTCACTGTCCCCTCTATCAAACCTCATCCTTACCTCCGCTGTACATGTCCCTCGTTCTTATCCAGCTCGGAGTGTACACACGAGGTCAGCTCAGTCCAGTCCGCATGTAGGCCACACTTCCAGCCGGTGGAGTAACGGGAGAACAGCCACACCTCATGCCGGTTAGGGCGGAAACAGTAGCAGCGTTTCTTCTTTCGCTGACAGGAACAGGGGCGCTGGAGGTCCAAATCTGATACTAGGTGCCGACCAAACGATGTGCCTGGAGAGAAGAATTATTTTGATAATTAAATCATTAAACGTTAGTAATTTATTGAAATAAATATTAACTGTTTCCCATTTTCGTTGTTTATGTTTTAATTTACAAGTTTACATATGATATATAATTGTGACAATCTGCTGAAGATATGGGTCTGCAATTTTGACCCGAAATGTCCAGTACAAAACAAGGTATGTGCCAACTTCAGTCCAGAAAACCACAACATTGTATGTTAAAAATTATTTCAATTTAAACTATGGGTTCAAATTTCAAATGATCAGATCATAAGAAATAAGGGGGGGGGGGGGGAATATACTAGAAATCAGGCTTAATATTTTCAGATAATCTAAATAGATATCTCACCTCCAGTTTTCTGAAAGCCCTCGTTATCATTTTCATAGAGTAGACGACATAACAATCTCACCTCCAGTTTTCTGTATATGCAGAAACACCATCACATCGTGAGCATTGATATCAAACCGTTGATCATTACTGCCCGTTGCTTCATCATTTTCATAGTCGTAACTCATCGCTGTATGATTGCTAGGTAAAGGTCTACCTAGGTTATCCTTGAAATGAAAATGCACCGTGCTCGGGGCAAGTGCACAGATGAGATATCCAAAGTATATCATTCCACCAATCGCCAGGCAGATGCACAAACATATTATTTTCCGCAACTTTATCCTGGACTCCATTACAACAATTATTTTATACAGATATGTTTTGACTAGATATTGAGATTTCATTGGGAAGACTGGTGTTTGGGATACAGAGTGTATCCATGAAGTTCTAGGGAAATTTCCACAAGGGTCACTGTTGTAGAAACATTAAATGCACCATCACAGATTGAGATTCCAAATGAGAGGTTATCAGTTACTCAGGTTATCATTCTTATATAAGTATATTACATTTGATTGTAATGGTATGAATAATCCTTATGAACCATATCATCCTTATCTATCACCATATCATTTAAATACGTGACATTTTGAGGTAGGTATTGCCTATTCCTGAAAGGAACTGTTAAAAATATCTAAAAATGTATATGATAAGCTGTGCATTTTAGATTTGTGTGCCTAGAAAACACCTTTCAAGGGAATATTTTTTCAATATTTACCAAGTGGCTTATGAAAACTTCTTAGGCTTCTGGTCACAACTTGTACCTACTTGGAAAGCAATCAAGCAAGTTACGAAACACAAATGGAGTCAACTGTTTAACTCAATATTGATGCTTTTTCTCATCACTTTAATCCCATTTTTGTTGTAAGGTGATAGTAACAATTTGATCCCCCACTTCTCCTTTTCTAGCCACCACCACAACAACCTGGTACATCATCAGACAAGGATATTTCACAAAGTTCATCACATCGTAAGGAATCATCACTTTAATCCCATTTTTGTTGTAAGGTGATGGTAACAATTTGACCCCCCACTTCTCCTTTTCTAGCCACCACCACCACAACCTGGTACATCATCAGACAAGGATATTTCACAAAGTTCATCACATCGTAAGGAAGGTACCTCCTGTGGTCCTGGGTGTACATGTAAATTTCCGGTGGAAAAGCTTGCTATTTTGGACAGCAAGATAAGCTCATCCCGATGGGTGGTGCCTGTTCTCCCAGAGCAAGAATTGGAATGCCTTATCAAAGCTGCAATTGAACTGTGCAAAACAAGTAAGTCATTTCTTTTCCTTCCATGATGAAAGACCCTCCCTCTTTCTCCTATTTGTTCATGAATAACTTTGCATATACTTATGTAATACTTTGCTAAAAAGTATTTAAGTAATCAACCCCATACCCTGTGGGATAGCTTGGAGAGCTTGAATCTTTTAAAATGAAAAAATATAACTTAAAAAAAAAAAAAAAAAAACACACATTTTAGTATTATTTGCAAAACAAGTTTAAACTTTGGTACTTGTTCAGAAGTCACACCAATGGAAAATGGAGCAGTTGCAAAATCTATCATGTTGCCAGCCTAGTTAGCTTAGTTGGTAGTGTGTCTGCCTTGTAAGTGCTAGGCCACGGGTTTGATTCCCACCCGGGGTGGATTTTATCTTGATGGGATAATGTTCGTTCTAGGAACCTCCTCCTATCCTGTCTTCCTTCTCTCTTTGATTTTGGGACGATAAGATCATAGCAGTCAGTTCCCTCTGTCAAACCTCTTAAAAAAAAAAAAATCCATCATGCAATATTGATGCTGTTTGCTCTACTCTGTTTTCACATTTAGTTCTACAGTTCAGTACATCACTCTAGTATTTTAACCAAGCCAAAAATTAAGAGTTTTAATACTTATTTATTGTAGCTAACACTTGGTTATTTCCATAGTACCTAATTTCTTAGCAATACTTGCCTCTTACAACCGTGGTAGATACAGCAGAGTAGTGAATTCAAGAGTTTCTTATCTGTCCAACTTGTCCAACTCAAAACACTATCTCCTATGCAAATTATCAATTCAATTGTGATTTATAAATCAATGAAAAACCAATGTCAAATAAATAAATTAATTAATTAAAAATTAAAATAGAACAAAAAAAGTTAGCTGTTTCTTGTTTGCTATTTATTAATTTAAAAATCGATAATCGAATCGAAATCAAACATCGATATTTCGATTTTCGATGTATCGAAATTTTATTTTGATCAATTTAATTGTGATTTATAAATCAATGAAAAACCAATGTCAAATAAATAAATTAATTAATTAAAAATTAAATTAGAACAAAAAAAGTTTGCTGTTTCTGTTTGCTATTTATTAATTTAAAAATCGATAATCGAATCGAAATCAAACATCGATATTTCGATTTTCGATGTATCGAAATTTTATTTTGGGGTCCCGTTCACTAATTTTTTGCACGCACTGAACGCACTCACACAAAATATTTTCTTTTTTCTATGTACCTACCTAGGTAGGTATTCATTTTTTTTTTTTAAAAAATTTATCTAGCTAGGTACGTATTTTAAAACTAATAATTTATTACTTTTTTGTCATTTATATGTATATCATTAAATATTATTTTTCTCATTTTTACATTTTTTTCATGAAAAAAAAATCTGCTGGAAAATTCGATGATACCTAATTACCTACCTATACCCTATGCCTAAGATGTAGTTTCAACTTTTTACATTTTCCTTTGGTATTGTTATTCCATCTCCACTCGAATTTCTTCTAAGAAATCCGTCATTGAAATGAAATCCTCAGATTACCTACCTATACTCTCTGAAAGCTAATGGGGGAAAAAGCAATACAAATTAAATACTTATAATCAATTGTTAATATAATTTATTTTATTTGCACAGGTAATGTTGTGAGAGAGTAGTAAATAATATATTTTGACTGAGTCACATTAAATGCTTTAAAAAATTAGGTAAAACACAAAAAAAGTTATGTACAAAATAAATTATTGCAGGTAAAAAAAAAAAAAAAAAAAAAAAAAAAAAAAAAAAAAAAAAAAAATGGAATGATAAATAAATAAAACTTTAGACAAATACAAATAAAAAAGAAACACAAAATTTCGGGATATAAATACGAGTATTTGAAATCTAGGATAAAAATAATGGATCATCAAAAAAATCAGTATACAACGAGGTAGGTAGGGTTACACCTATATAATCCTATAAAACGGAGTATTCAAATCAATCAATGGATTTTCCACATTCCTGAAACAAAAAGTCGCGATAAACGGAAGTATGTTGTGACAACATATGTTTGTGTACCTATTTAAATCGCATATAATTTAATAATAAATAAAACACAACGGAATTACAGAGTGCAATTTGTGGTTAAAATTAGGAATGCACGAAAGGGTGGAAAGGAAATTTCATTATTTACAAGAGTCTATTATTACTAGTAGACAGGCATGTCAAAGCTCAAAATGTATGAGAGGCATAAATATTAGATATTTAGTTGAACATTGGCGGGCCGCAGGTATTCACCACCACCTATAATCCTATAAACGAGTATTCAAATCAATCAATGGATTTCCATTCCTGAACAAAAAGTCGCGATAAACGGAAGTATGTTGTGTACCTATTTAAATCGCATATAATTTAATAATAATAAAACACCAAGAATTTACAGAGTGCAATTTGGTTAAAATTAGAATGCAGTAAGGGTGGGAAATATCATTATTTACAAGAAGTTATTATTCTAGGAGATAATTTACATAAAAAAATTGAACTTTTTTTTTCTCGAAATTTACTTGTCAACCATTTCAACTCACAATGGAAGGAAGTCTCATTCGTTTTTCATTTCAGAAAAGGTCTAGATCTAAAATGTTTTTGATTTATAAAGACCTGAACATGTTTATTTTAACAACATATTCATTTATTTAAGTAAATAAAATACACCCTTCCAATCTTGGTCAATTTCTTAAAAAAATCAGACCAAATGCCTCTTTCTATCTTTTTCACACAGTTAATGGAACAAATGAATATTTTGTGGAAAAAGCAAAGAATTCACTTGTCACTTCTCAAGATTTCAAGAAACCTAAAGGAAGTTTGAGGAAAGGCGTTTTCACCTTAGGGAAAAAGGAGTCTAAACCTAAAGGGATTTTCAGTACAAGGTCAACCTTTATCACATAGAAGGAGAATATTTATAGTAATGACTGTTCGATCATGATTCTATCAAACCCACTTGGTGGAGGGTAGGTAAACGAGTCTACAATCAGATCTAGAATTGCACCTTCACCAACTGAAACACAAAAGATCAAAAGTAAATTAGAAATACATACCTATTGGACATTTGGACAGCATTGAGCAGAAAAGAACCATCCATAAGGGCCTTATAGATGGTTCTTTTCTGTTTAATGCTGTCCATTTTAAACTATGTATCTACATGAGTATCTACCTACATAAAAAGAAAACTTGGGTGGGCATGTTTCTCTCTCTCTCTCTCTCTCTCTCTCTGTTTTCGTAAATTAGAAATACATACCTATTGGACATTTGGACAGCATTAAAAAGAAAATAACCATCCATAAGGGCCTCATAGATGGTTCTTTTCTTCTTAATACTGTCCATTTTAAACTATGTATCTACCTACATAAAAACTTGGGTGGGCATGTTTCTCTCTCTCTCTCTCTCTCTCTCTCTCTCTCTCTCTCTCTCTGTTTTCCCCCCTCCCTCACTCTCCCCCTCAAACTCACAGGATGAAAGATTTTTAAACCCTATTTGGTTTTCCCCCCTCCCTCACTCTCCCCCTCAAACTCACAGGATGAAAGATTTTTAAACACTATTTAAGGTGGGATAACACATCATTCACTTTCTTACCAAACAATGCAGGAAACACACTGCCCTTGATATTTGAGATGGGGCAGTCAATGTTTTTCCCGTTCAGGTAGAAGTTCAACTCAATATGATCAAACGTGACACCAACAATATCACCCTCTTGTGGAACGTGGTCAGTCTTTCTCAGTTCTAAATTGTTATGCTTCAAGCTACCCTCGTGTGTTAATATCCAAGACTCCGGATCAATTCCACCGGGAGCATTGTTGAGATTTGTGTTGTACGTGGCGAGGCCAAGACCCCAAATGCCTAAAAAAAGAAGAGGGAAAAAAGTTCAATATCAGTTATTGACCAAACGATAGTGAGGTCTATGTTTTAACTTGACCGTTTTGCATTTGGTTGTCTGTCTGTATGTTTCGCTATAACTCCCAACTGCCTGGTCTGATTTCGATGAAATTTGGTACACATCATCATTAAATCAAGGCACGTCACTGATTGAACTTTGGGGCCCCAAAGTTGAACGGGGCCACCGTTACGATCTTTCAAAACATTACGATCCCCCAATACAGTTGCCACACATATCAATACATATTCATATGCGTGGGAATAAATCTATTGTTCTGTTTCAAAGGTTCAAATCAACCAATCTTTAATTTTATTCTTTAGAGTGATTGACAGGTTTTGTATTAGTGTCACCTCTTTTTTTTAGATATAGGTACCTATATAAGACGTGTAGATAGTTTTATTTGATATGATACATAATTATGTATTACAAAGGGTTACCCATTCATACATAGAATTACCCAGAAGAGATTTTTCAAAGCAGGGCATTTTTCTAAATCGTAAATTTGTCCAAAATTCAAATAGGTACCAAGTTAAACAACACCTGTCAATATGAAAGGATGTTATTATTAAAGTCTCAGCTTAGGCAAAAGAATCTGAGTGAGGTCTACAGTTCACAGAACCACTAATGTTAAGGTGGATAAAAAAAAAAAAAAAAAAAAAAAAAAAAAAAAAAAAAAAATTTTCCCCCACCCTTTTTTTTTTTAAAAAAAAAACATAAGATGCACAATAACAACTTTCTAAATAACTCATATCTGAACTGACTTTTTTTTTCCATGGACCCCTGCTAGGAATGACCTAAGCTTTGAGAGTGCCAGGTTTCAGTGTGATTTAACTAAGGCTAAAAAAAAAAAAAAAAAAAAAAAAAAAAAAAAAAAAAACTATAGTACCTCTGTGAAATGATCTGAAACACTGATATGAAAGGTTGCTTACCAGACTGCTGAATTTTGACTTCAAAGTAGGATTTGCTTTGAACTAATGGGGCAGATCCTAGCGCTCCTCCTGTACCACATATTCTGAGATTATTCTTTACGAGTACAACTTCATGTCCTGAAGAGTAATAAAAAATCAATGGTGTTATTATTATTATTATTTTTTTGAAGAGGTGGGAAATTACAAAATAATAATAATGCTACTTGTTCAGAGTGGATGCTAAAAAAATTTGGTGTCTGGCCTGCAGTAAAGGAGAACAATTTCACATGCACACATTTTTTCCTCTTTGCCCTCAACTCCCTCCCTAACTGACAATGCTGAAGGTGTCAACTCTCTTTTCTTGTACCTAAAAGCCCTCAATCTCTTCAACCTTATATAACTTAGCAGTATCAGTGTGATTGACCAACTGTCCATAGTCTTAAAGCACCTAAAAGGAGGGGAGGAAAATAAAGCTCAATAGGGGTGCCTGGGCCCCCTCACCCCAGAATATGGCCCTGATAGGGTCAGGTTGAATACAAAAAAGGAGCTTTCATTCTTCTGGTTGTGCTTTCATTCTCCTTGTTGTGACTTCTGAATAATTACCAAAATAATGTATTAACGTCACTCTTACGTGGTCTATGAGCATTGCATCTTACCCATATGGTTAGGATCCAATGTAATGGGATTCACTTCGGGGGCAAAGTGCTGAGGAGATGCAAAGCAATTTTTGAAACAGTTTATGACAAGTGAAACGTTTAGGGCCATTGTTTGATGGAGGTTTACTGCAGTTTAAACATTAGGAGACATTGCAAACTAGATCCACTGTCAAGATACAGCCAAAGTCAGAAAGTTCAGAACCTTAGGAGGTTTACTGCAGTTTAAACATTAGGAGACATTGCAAACTAGATCCACTGTCAAGATACAGCCAAAGTCAGAAAGTTCAGAACCTTATCTTCCTTATCAAAATTCCGGATTTTGTCAGCTTTTCTTCCCTTTTCCGAGCTTTTCCGACTTTTCCCCTCAAAGGTTTCTGTTTAATGTTGGAGAAGCTAGCAAAATTTCATCAATCTATCGGCTTATCACAATCAATGTGACCAATAAAACAAAAAGTTACTAATGACCCGAATAGTCCCTTCGTTTACTGGCCACAAACTGCCAAACTCCCATCCCTTATCTATTAGGATTAGGTACCTATCTATTAATTTTTGTTCAATAAAATATGTACCCTAGTTGTCTGGCTCTGCAATACTCTGCATATCATGGCAAATAAGACTGATTAACCCAGTCAGCAAAACGTACTATTTTTTTGAACCACCCTGTATATATTTTGGTTTAGTAACTTTTGGATTGTTTGTTACTTAGCCTGGCACTTCAAGAACAAACAAAAATATTTGACGAATTGCTAACTTCTCACTGGTTCTCAGGTGACTCGGAACTGAAAACAGAAGTAGACTTTTGTTCAATTTTTCAAGAAAATTTATGGAAAATGTAAGCATTAAATGCACCATCACAGATTGAGATTCCAAATGAGAGGTTATCAGTTACTCAGGTTATCATTCTTATATGAGTATATAAGTATATTACATTTGATTGTAATGGTATGAATAATCCTTATGAACCATATCATCCTTATCTATCACCATATCATTTAAATACTTAATGCTTCAATTTTGAGAAATCAACTTTTTTTCTCTCTCTCCTGAAGCTTATTGCAGTAATGGGAGAAAGCCAAAGTTAGGTAGCTTCTTATGGTCTTGAAACTTTGTTCCTTATGATGTAACAAAGTATTTATTTGAAGAGGTCATACACAATGATGTTCACATTGAAGGAGAATTGTACATGGTAGAACCCCTGAAAATATGAACATGAAAATTTATGTTATTTCTAATTTTGACTAAATAAATTCAGCTCTGTCTCAGCTTTCTTCAGTTAATAGCTGGGGCCACAAAATGAAAAATGTAAGGGTTTTCTTTTTTCTTTTCTTCTAATCTCTTGTAAAACTAGAATTCTATTCATTTACCTAGTCTATAAGTGTAACAAATCCTGTTCGTGAATACTCTTCAACTGATACCTTTGAGAATTCCTTCTGACAAATTTGTGCTTGCCAAAGGTATTTTACTCTTGGAGAGGAGGAAAATTCCTTGTCTGCAAGGAAATTAACATAGAAGATGTGTATACTGCCGGAATTTGTGTGTTTCCTGCTCAGTTCCCTGTGATTTTTTGTAGAGAAGAATAAATACTGGCATAATGACCATTGCAACAAGGACTGACTCCACAGAAGAGAGTGACAGAGGTGGTAGTCAGGTAAGTGTGACATTTTGAGGTAGGTATTGTCTATTCCTGAAAGGAACTGTTAAAAATATCTAAAAATGTATATGATAAGCTGTGCATTTTAGATTTGAGTGCCTAGAAAACACCTTTCAAGGGAATATTATTTTTAATATTTACCAAGTGGCTTATGAAAACTTCTTAGGCTTCTGGTCACAACTTGTACCTGACATTTTGGGGTAGGTAGGTATTGCCTATTCCTGAAAGGAACTGTTAAAAATATCTAAAAATGTGTATGATAAGCTCTGCATTTTAGATTTGAGTGCCTAGAAAACACCTTTCAAGGGAATATTTTTTTAATATTTACCAAGTGGCTTATGAAAACTTCTTAGGCTTCTGGTCACAACTTGTACCTACTTGGAAAGCAATCAAGCAAGTTACGAAACACAAATGGAGTCAACTGTTTAACTCAATATTGATGCTTTTTCTCATCACTTTAATCCCATTTTTGTTGTAAGTTGATGGTAACAATTGGATTCCCCACTTCTCCTTTTCTAGCCACCACCACAACAACCTGGTACATCATCAGACAAGGATATTTCACAAAGTTCATCACATCGTAAGGATCGTCCCCTAGCCAGACACTTACTTACTTTCCGTGTCCGGTACAAGGTTGCCATTTATATCAGTCGCTCCCAGAATCGTGCGACTTGTACTGCAGGTTTGGTCTAATTGGTCACAGACAAGGAGGTAACTATGTACCAAGGTCTTATCGTCCCGAAATCGAAGCGAGGAGGACAGGATAGGAGAAAGCCAGCCGTTCCGAGAACGAACCTTATCCGTTCAGGATAAAATCCGCCTCGGGCGGGAATCGAACCCACGGCCTAGCGCTTACAAGGCAGACGCGCTAGCATCAAATATATGAGAGACGGGACCTTGACCTTGCATAAACTTCTGGAGGGACCTTCAGTCCTATTCGGGCAGGATAAACGAGGTACCTATTCTATATTCTATTTCATTTCGCCAGGTACTTAATCTATTCTGGAGTTTGGCACATTCAGATGATGTAATGACGGATATCATGGAGCAAGCACTCGCCTCTCATCTCAAGATATTGGACTACAGCTGTTCACAGGTAACATATTACATACAATGTTGTTGTTTACAAAGGAACATTGGCCTTAAGTTCATTTTTCGACGCTCCTCCTAGTATTTTCCTACAATGGAACTGCTGGCATCCAAGGCTGTCTTCTTCTTCCTAGCCTTTACCTATTTAAATAGGTTCGGCGTTTCTTGTCAGTCCCTTCCAGGCACGTTCACAAAATCCTTCCACCCTTTCTTCGGCCTCCCTCGCCCTTTCTCTGAATTCTTTTCCCTATGTAGCTCTCATCTCTTCTTTGAACATGATCATACCACTGTAATCCATACATTTCCCCATCCGTGGCACAAGCTCTGCTTATACGGGTGGGTATACCATTTATATGAAAAATGTATGTTCTGAGTTTTTTGTCGATCCTTCCAGTAAGTATTTTGGCACAGAATTGTCCCTGTTACACAAAGTAATTTTGATTCTCCTTTCCCCCATTCCAGACAGTGATGTTGACAGTGAGCCATGTCAGAGATTTTTCCGTGAAGGACTGTCAATATCATTCACGAAGATCCTCACCGATGATGCAGTGCACAGTTGGAAGTACAACATTCACAACTGTATCTACAACAATTGTCAGAAGTTGTTGGAGCTGATTGTTCTCAAACTGGGCCAGGATGTATTTCCACTGCTTGATATCCTTACGATGGTGTTCAATCCATGTAACAAGTGAGTCATATAACTTATTTTCACCTGTTATTGAACCCATAAAACACATGAGACCTTGTTTAGCCTGTTGAGGTGAAGAGACTTTTTTTAGTCCCTTTCAAGCAAGACAACCAAGGTATATTCTGTTCATACAAAAATAGCACATCTTCTGAACACAAAAGCCATCAATGTTTTTCCATAATTCTTTTGATAGGATAGTAAAATTTTACATTCACATAAGTAAAAAAAAAAAAACACATAAAACATTTAAAAAGTCATCCTCATTATAAATACCTAACTCAGCCATTTTTCTTTCAGGTTTCATACTTTCAATTCAAACCAGCAAAGCATTTCTGTTCCTGTCAACTCTAACATTGCAGATGATGAGATCTTTGCTCGACCTATTGATTATTATAAAAATCAGCGTGGCTGGCTTGTGGACCTTATCAACTTGTAAGTTTTTACTTTCCTTATCCTATAGTAAGGAAAGTGATGTAATCAAGTACCTATTTGTTTTATTTGGGCTTCTGTACTTTAACTTCATCGTGTTTAATTGCCTTGTCCTGAACTGCAATCAACCATCATGAGGTGCTAGTTCTTTAAAAGTAGAGTGAACCCTTTGAAAACTGCCAGGTTGTACTAGTCTACAACTGGTGTAAAGGAACTCTTTAGTCCTGTCAGCCTCTGGCTTGTTGCTAAGAAACACAGTATTAACCTTGAGTTATTTCATTAAATAAACATGTACTTAAGTATGTTTTATTTATTTCTCCTATGTACTAACTCATGTACATTTCTTTTCTCTAGATTTGGCAGCATGGGAGGCTTTCAGATTTTGTTCCTATTTGTTTTATTTGGGCTTCTGTACTTTAACTTCATCGTGTTTAATTGGCTTGTCCTGAACTGCAATCAACCATCATGAGGTGCTAGTTCTTTAAAAGTAGAGTGAACCCTTTGAAAACTGCGAGGTTGTACTAGTCTACAACTGGTGTAAAGGAACTCTTTAGTCCTGTCAACCTCTGGCTTGTTGCTAAGAAACACAGTATTAACCTTGAGTTATTTCATTAAATAAACATGTATGTTTTATTTATTTCTCCTATGTACTAACTCATGTACATTTCTTTTCTCTAGATTTGGCAGCATGGGAGGCTTTCAGATTTTGTTGGAAAGATTTCAAAACAAGTCCACGCTGACTATTCCAGTCATCTTTGCACTGATTCGACCCTTCGGACAGGTGCATGAGTATCTTACTCTGCCTACCATACTCAAATACTTCATGCCCATTTTGGTGAGTTTATCTTGTCCATAATTGGTCTTTTTTCCCCCATTTGTTTAGCATAATAAATTGTTTTCCAATAACCTTTGTGGCTGAGTGGGTATCACACTAGGCTCGCACGCCGGAGGTCGTAGGTTCGATTCCTGGTGGGGTCAAAGTTTTTTCGGCTCTGTGCATGAGGACAGAGCCGATAACCTTGTGAGGACAATTGAGTAGCTACTTTAATCAAGGAGCGACCAATGGTGGTATTACCAGTGTAAAAAGATTATTGAAATATGGAAATTGATTGCAAAGGAGGCACTTAGTAATGCTGTGATATACTCAAAAAGCTCTACTTTAGCACAAAGAATTCATGATTTGATTTGGGTTTTCAAGAATAATTTTTCCAAACTTCTTCATTTAGGGTATAACATGATGTTATACAAATAAATGGATAAAGTTTTTATGGAAAAAAAAAAAGTTCAAAGGTACTCGTATGTGTATTACGTCTTCATTTTCCCTTATTAATTCTAATTTGCTCATCAGGAAATTGTGCCCGAGATTCTCGAAAATCTCACTGATGAAGAACTGAAGAAAGAGGCAAAGAACGAGTCGAAAAATGATGCCATATCCGTTATCATCAAGTCTTGCAAGCTACTAGCGGCGCGAGTGCCTCATCAGGAAGATACGGTCAAACAGCTTGAGATATTTAGACTGAAAATTATACTAAGGTAAAGAAAAATTTAACAAAAAAGAGAACAGCTGGCTTTCTCCTATCCTGTCTTCCTTCTCTCTTCGCTTTCGGGACGATATGATCTTAGCAGTTACAGTTCCCTCTATCAAACCTCTTACAAGGCAGACGCTCTACCAACCAAGCTAACTAGGCTGGCAGAAATGTGTTTCTGACTTTCGAACATTTGTTTAGCATAATAAATTGTTTTCCAATAACCTTTGTGGCTGAGTGGGTATCACACTAGGCTCGCACGCCGGAGGTCGTAGGTTCGATTCCTGGTGGGGTCAAAGTTTTTTCGGCTCTGTGCATGAGGACAGAGCCGATAACCTTGTGAGGACAATTGAGTAGCTACTTTAATCAAGGAGCGACCAATGGTGGTATTACCAGTGTAAAAAGATTATTGAAATATGGAAATTGATTGCAAAGGAGGCACTTAGTAATGCTGTGATATACTCAAAAAGCTCTACTTTAGCACAAAGAATTCATGATTTGATTTGGGTTTTCAAGAATAATTTTTCCAAACTTCTTCATTTAGGGTATAACATGATGTTATACAAATAAATGGATAAAGTTTTTATGGAAAAAAAAAAAGTTCAAAGGTACTCGTATGTGTATTACGTCTTCATTTTCCCTTATTAATTCTAATTTGCTCATCAGGAAATTGTGCCCGAGATTCTCGAAAATCTCACTGATGAAGAACTGAAGAAAGAGGCAAAGAACGAGTCGAAAAATGATGCCATATCCGTTATCATCAAGTCTTGCAAGCTACTAGCGGCGCGAGTGCCTCATCAGGAAGATACGGTCAAACAGCTTGAGATATTTAGACTGAAAATTATACTAAGGTAAAGAAAAATTTAACAAAAAAGAGAACAGCTGGCTTTCTCCTATCCTGTCTTCCTTCTCTCTTCGCTTTCGGGACGATATGATCTTAGCAGTTACAGTTCCCTCTATCAAACCTCTTACAAGGCAGACGCTCTACCAACCAAGCTAACTAGGCTGGCAGAAATGTGTTTCTAACTTTCGAAAGGGCTGTCAGAGTAAAGGATTAAAACTATCCCAATTTATTGGTATTGTAAATTCTCACTCTCGTTTTGTTTTCAGACTGTTGCAAATTTCAACTTTCGGAAGAGCTGTCAGAGTAAAGGATTAAAACTATCCCAATTTATTGGTATTGTAAATTCTCACTCTCGTTTTGTTTTCAGACTGTTGCAAATTTCGTCGTTCAACGGTAAGATGAACGCTCTGAATGAAGTGAACAAGGTGATTGCAGGCGTGGCATACTATCCTCACAGACATCCAGAAGAAGAGTGGCTCACACCGGACCGTATGGCGGTAAGTGTCCTGGGTTCGATACCTACCAGGTCAGGAATTTTATAAAAGAAGAGGGAATATTAAAGAGGAAGAAGAGGGAAGAGGCGGAAGAAGGAAGAGAGGGGGGGGATTTAAAGCTATATTTCTATTAAAAATAGAGCCCACTAGAAAACCAAAGGTGTTATCTTGAAGCCATTTTACATGCGCATAATCCTAAGGTTTCTCATTAAGGAGCCCTCTTATCTTATCATGTGTTTATTTTCTCTCTATTTCTCATATCTTGTGTTATTTGGCTCTCTTTTCTCACAGAAATGGATCAAAGACAACAATGTTTTGGAGATTGTCCTGAGAGATTCACTCCATCAGCCCCAATATGTGGAGAAATGAGGAGCCCTCTTATCTTATCATGTGTTTATTTTCTCTCTATTTCTCAAATCTTGTGTTATTTGCTTTTCTCACAGAAATGGATCAAAGACAACAATGTTTTGGAGATTGTCCTGAGAGATTCACTCCATCAGCCCCAATATGTGGAGAAATTGGAGAAAATCCTGCGGTTTCTCATTAAGGAGAAAGCCCTGTCTCTGGGGGATTTGGACGCGGTGTGGGCTGCTCAGGCAGGAAAACATGACGCCATCGTGAAAAACGTACACGAGCTGCTGGCCAAGCTAGCGTGGGACTTTAGTCCGGTCCAGCTGGACCATTTGTTCGTCTGCTTCCAGGTACATATGATGATTTATTTTTTACATACTGATAGATTCTGACGTGACTTTGTGAAGATTCATCTTAAAAAGAAGAACACAACACAAGTAACTGGCAAAGGGTGTCCTGTTAAAGACAGCGACATTTTTGACATGTGAACGGCGAAAAACGGGTTTCTTACTCAAGATCTTGAGGTCTGTCCAAAGTTCAAACATAGTCGACCGGCCGTCGATCGACGAGGTGATCTATGTTGTCGAGGCAGTGTGGACAGTTCAGTCGATATCATTTGACGGCCGGTCGACTATGTGTGGACACCTTAACAGTTTCGTTTATTTCTCGTCCTCTTCAGGCCAGCTGGACTTCGGCGAATCGTAAACAGACAGAGAAGCTACTCGAGTTAATACGTCGACTGGCGGAGGATGACAAGGATGGAGTCATGGCGGACAAGGTAAGCAACGTCGGGAGTGGTGTCTACCATCCAGTTAATAGGTACCTTACACAATCATTAGTAATGTCATTATTTCCAAGTAATGATGAAAAATCAGAAAATCCAGAATTCCATCATTAGTAATGACATTACTAATGATCATGTAAGGTACCTATAGGATTTGAGAGAGGGTCTGTAACTTACTTACTTTCCGTGTCCGGTACAAGGTCACCATTTATATCAGTCGCTCCCAGAAGCGTGCGACTTGTACTGCAGGTTTGGTCTAATTGGTCACAGACAAGGAGGTAGCTATGTACCAAGGTCTTATCGTCCCGAAATCGAAGCGAGGAGGACAGGATAGGAGAAAGCCAGCCGTTCCGAGAACGAACCTTATCCATTGGGGATAAAATCCGCCCCGGGCGGGAATCGAACCCACGGCCTAGCGCTTACAAGGCAGACGCGTTACCATCAAATAATACGAGAGATGGGACCTTGCAAAGACTTCTGGAGGGACCTTTCAGTCCTGTTCGGGCAGGATAAACGAGGTACCTATTCTATATTCTATTTCATTTTGCCAGGTACTTAATCTATTCTGGAGTTTGGCACATTCAGATGATGTAATGACGGATATCATGGAGCAAGCCCTCGCCTCTCATCTCAAGATATTGGACTACAGCTGTTCACAGGTAACATATTACATACAATGTTGTTGTTTACAAAGGCACATTGGCCTTAAGTTCATTTTTCGACGCTCCTCCTAGTATTTTCCTACAATGGAACTGCCAGCTGGCATCCAAGGCTGTCTTTTTCTTTCTAGCCTTTACCTATTTAAATAGGATCGGCGTTTCTTGTCAGTCCCTTCCAGGCACATTCACAAAATCCTTCCACCTTTTCTTCGGCCTCCCGCGCCCTTTCTCTGAATTCTTTTCCCTATGTAGCTCTCATCTCTTCTTTCAACATAACCATACCACTGTCGTCTCCTCTCCTGGATCTTCCTTGACACTTCCGTTACTTTTATCCTATTAGATAGATAGATATAAGTATATTTGTATTTTTTTAAGAGGTTTGACAGAGGGAACTGTAACTGCTATGGTCTTATCGTCCCGAAATGGAAGGGAGAAGAAAGACAGGATAGGAGAAAGCTAGCCGTTCCGAGAACGAACATTATCCCATCAGGATAAAATTCGCCCCGGGCGGGAATCGAACCCGCGGCCTAGCGCTTACAAGCTCCCTCTTTCCTTTAGAATGAAATAGTTACATCTTGCTTAAACCTTCCTATAGAATTTTGGATGAAACTGAAAATACCTTCAATTACAGGAATCTTCTGCCATTAGATAATAGGAGGGAGCTAAGGATGTGGAAAAATGGTGTTTGTAGGTATAGGAATTCGAAAATACGTGCTGCACTTTCTAACTGACATGCCGCTTGAGAGATAAATTTCGGGACCTTTGCTATACCAATGTTGAACATGACTCCCTCTTATCCCAGCATAACATGTATAGTGCGGGGTGCAGGCTGTTACAAAATACTAAAATTCGCTCATTCAGTGTATAGGTAGTGCATGACATTTCGTTATTCAGTTTAGTATATTGTTTTTTTCGATACGTGTTTGAAGTTTGTGTCACGTCGGAGGACAAAAATGTTTCCGAAAATTTTCTTTCGTGGTAACACAAGGCCTGGAGTGTTCCTCCAGAATTTGAATGAGACTTTGTTTTGGCAGTTATTATTTTTTGTCAACAAAGTGTGTGGAAAATTACCTCGAATAAAATGCTCGAAAAGTGTGGTCCTGAAATCAGTACCTCCCCACCAGAGGGGAATAGAGTTACCTTGGATTGTGAAGGAATTACCTACATACGTACCTATGATCACTATGATGTATGTTGATAATAAATTATGTTGAATAGCAATAAACGTGCAGCACTGATAGGTAGGTTGTAGTCTAATTCCAATAGGTATACCTACATATTATGTACATGTATTGATGAATTTATTTTATTGATAAAATGTATAAAAATTCTTTTCAAGTTTACCGATACAGCATCGTGCAATCATTGCAATCAATCATCGTGCAATCAATCACAGCCTAGTTAGCTTAGTTGGTAGTGCGTCTGCCTTGTAAGCGCTAGGCCGCGGGTTCGATTCCCGCCCGGAGCAGATTTTATCCTGATGGGATAATGTTCGTTCTCGGAACGGCTGGCTTTCTCCTATCCTGTCTTCCTTCTCTCTTCGATTTCGGGACTGTATTAAAATTAAATTTTGTTACAATGGTTGGCAAATAAATGCTTAATTCTAAAAAAAATCTCATTTTATTTATTTATTTATTTATTTTTGATACAATTTAAACTTATCCTATTACTTATGACTTCATTCCTAATCCAATTGATAAATAATTTGTTTTTCTCTTCCTCAGGAGCGTGACAAGCAGAAAACC
This sequence comes from Diaphorina citri, assembly GCF_000475195.1. Lineage (NCBI taxonomy): Eukaryota > Metazoa > Arthropoda > Insecta > Hemiptera > Psyllidae > Diaphorina > Diaphorina citri. The sequence continues at coordinate 69,881 of NW_007377711.1, forward strand.
ATCTGGCTACAAACCTGCATCGAAGAGTTCAAGTTATTTGTATAAGCTTAACTCACCTTAGTGGTGGTTGCCCCTACACATAAGCCTCAGAGTGGGCTTTTTATATATAGAGTTAAGCCATACATATCGACCGATCCTGCCCGCGGCGGATTTTATCCTGAAGGGATAATGTTCGTTCTCGGAACGGCTGGCTTTCTCCTATCCTGTCTTCCTTCTCTCTTCGATTTCGGGACGATAAGACCATAGCAGTCAGTTCCCTCTGTCAAACCTCTTAAAAAAAAAAAAAAAAAATCATTGGCAATTCTAACGAGCTACCTATGTATAACTTGAGTATAGGTAGGTAAGTAAGTAAGTAGGTAGATTGTGTGATGAGAAATGTTGCTTAATGAAACTTACACTCGAAATTGGAAAGCTGGGAATGCCCTTGTTCCCCTGACATGTACGAGAGAGTATAGCATGTCACCATTGCATGTCATAGAGATACAATCTACATTAATAGAGAAGAAAGGATATACCACAGAAAAAGAAAAATTTCGTTAGTCCTCTCTATGACTTTGAAACATCACCCAAGTAAGCGCAACTGATCTATTGGAAAGCTGGGAATCCCCTTGTTTCCCTGACATGTACGAGAGAGTATAGCATGTCACCATTGCATGTCATAGAGATACAATCTACATTAATAGAGAAGAAAGAACACATTAATGCGTTGCCTGCGAAGGAGCATTGCTCGGAACATTTGATGGTACGTCATCGCCTACGGGAGCGTATGCCGTGACGTCAAAGTTCACGATTTACCGGTATTTTTTAAATCGTAGAAGAAAAAGAAAAGATTCGTTGGTCCTCATTTTTCCTGCTCTATGACTTTGAAACATCACCCAAGTAAGCGCAACTGATCTATTGGAAAGCTGGGAATGCCCCCCTTGTTTCCCTGACATGTACGAGAGAGTATAGCATGTCACCATTGCATGTCATAGAGATACAATCTACATTAATAGAGAAGAAAGATGCCAGGACACTCCGTTTGAAATAGATCAGTATTCCATCTTCATTTTGAATTGGAAAGCAGGAGTAAGATTCTTTTGAATAAAGAACGTGGCGTAGGTTTCAAGTGGGTTTATTATTTCAGAAATGTATTGATATTCATGGTCGTAGGTAGTTCCTAAAGATGTACCATTGTACATATCCTTTCGTGTTCCACTAGTATCTCAGAATCTCAGTCTCATTTTTCCTGCTCTATGACTTTGAAACTTCATCCAAGTAAGCGCAACTGATCTATTGGAAAGCTGGGAATGCCCTTGTTTCCCTGACATGTACGAGAGAGTATAGCATGTCACCATTGCATGTCATAGAGATACAATCTACATTAATAGAGAAGAAAGGATATACCACCCTAAGCTCTCTGCCTTCTATCATGGGTCCGAAATCCTTATCAACCCAAACCTATTAATGTGACTTTGCCTTGGAAATCCTTCTCATATCTTTACCTTTTCTCCTCGTCTCTCTCTCCTCAATGTCTCTCTTTCTTTTCTCATCTTTCTCTCTTTCCCTCTCTTCTCCTTTCTCTTTTTATTTCTTTTATCTTTCTATCTCCTTCTTTCTCTCGCTGTTTCTCTTTCTCCCTCTCCTCTCTTCATTACTCTCTTTCTATTTCTGCCCCATTTATATCTCTCTCTTTCGCTCTCCCGCTTTTCTCTTTCTTTCTCTATCTGTCCTCTCCTTCTCTCTCTATCTCCCCTTCTCTCCTCAATGTCTCTCTTTCTTTTCTCATCTTTCTCTCTTTCCCTCTCTTCTCTTTTTATTTCTTTTATCTTTCTATCTCCTTCTTCCTCTCGCTGTTTCTCTTTCTCCCTCTCCTCTCTTCATTACTCTCTTTCTATTTCTGCCACATTTATATCTCTCTCTTTCGCTCTCCCGCTTTTCTCTTTCTTTCTCTATCTGTCCTCTCCTTCTCTCTCTATCTCCCCTTCCCTATCTTTCTGCCCCAGTCTACTCTCTTCCTCTCTTCTCCTTTCCTTTTTACCCCCATTTTCTTTTCTCTCTCTATCTATTGCCTTGAGTGTCGTTCTTGTTATTGAGTAGATAAAATTTAATATTTCAAACTTTCTGCCACATTTATATCTCTCTCTTTCGCTCTCCCGCTTTTCTCTTTCTTTCTCTATCTGTCCTCTCCTTCTCTCTCTATCTCCCCTTCCCTATCCTTTTCCAGTTTTCCCCTCCAAAGGTTTCTGTTTAATGTTGGAGAAGTTAGCAAAATCTCATCAATCTATCGGCTTATCAAAATCAATGTGACCAACAAAACAAAAAGTTACTAATGACCCGAATAGTCCCTACGTTTACTGGCCACAAACTGCCAAACTCCCATCCCTTATCTATTAGGATTAGGTACCTATCTATTAACTTTTGTTCAATAAAATATGTACCCTAGTTGTCTGGCTCTGCAATACTCTGCATATCATGGCAAATAAGACTGATCCCAGTCAGCAAAACGTACTATTTTTTGAACCACCCTGTATATATTTTGGTTTAGTAACTTTTGGATTGTTTGTTACTTAGTCTGGCACTTCAAGAACAAACAAAAATATTTGACGAATTGCTGACTTCTCACTGGTTCTCAGGTGACTCGGAACTGAAAACAGAAGTAGACTTTTGTTCAATTTTTCAAGAAAATTTATGGAAAATGTAAGCGAGCTAACTAGGCTGGCGTATATTTGTATTAAAATTAAATTTTGTTACAATGGTTGGCAAATAAAAGCTTAATTCTAAAAATATATATACAATATCAGAAAAAGCTGGTTATATATATACGAGTAAAAAACTTATCCTATTACTTATGACTTCATTTCTGATCCAAATTGATAAATAATTTGTTTTTCTCTTCCTCAGGAGCGTGACAAGCAGAAAACCATCTGGCTACAAACCTGCATCGAAGAGTTCAAGTCGAACCCCAAGTGGGTCGTCCCGGCCCTGCGCCAAATCAAAGACATTTGCTGTCTCTACGAACCTGGACAAAATCTGAACTCCCACGCCCCTCTTTCATCTCGCTCTCATTCGAGCAATAATCGCCAGTCCATCATCGATATCCTGATCAAAAATCACAGTCTGATCATGCTGATTACGAATAACCTGTGCTCGTATATGAACCAAGTCAGAGCGGACAAAATCTGAACTCCCACGCCCCTCCTTCATCTCGCTCTCATTCGAGCAATAATCGACAGTCCATCATCGATATCCTGATCAAAAATCACAGTCTGATCATGCTGATTACGAATAACCTGTGCTCGTATATGAACCAAGTCAGAGAGTTAGTGAGAGGTAAGACTTATCTATCAATATTTTCGACCTTTACTATGAATTTACTTCCTTTTTTTTTTGTTATTGGCAAAATTTTGCCTTCATTTATTTAAGAAATTAAATACAGCAAAGGGTACAGCAGAAAAATGAAGCAGATTAAGACTTATCTATCAATATTTTCGACCTTTACTATGAATTTACTTCCTTTTTTTTTTTGTTATTGGCAAAATTTTGCCTTCATTTATTTAAGAAATTAAATACAGCAAAGGGTACAGCAGAAAAATGAAGCAGATTGAGACTTATCTATCAATGTTTTTGACCTTTAGTATGAATTTACTTCCTTTTTTTTGTTATTGGCAAAATTTTGCTTTTCTTCATTTAAGAAATTAAATACAGCAAAGGGTACAGCAGAAAAATGAAGCAGATTGACGAAGGGAACTATAAAAACGGAGGTCTTATCGTCCCGAAATCGGAAAGAGGAGGACAGAATCCGAGAACAAGCCTTAGAATTTGTTTAGGATAAAGTTTGCTCCGGGAATCTACCCGCGACTGAGCGCTAACATTTCCATTAAGTTCCATTGGATTTGTATCTTAGGCTCAAAAGAAAGTTGGTGTAACGGATCCTTGGACTTTTTTGTAATCTTTTCCCGTTTGTTTTTTTCAGAAAACCCCGAGATAAATCCAGAACATTATTACCCAGACGGGCGTTACAATCACATCACACAGGTTCAGGAGAGACTTAGACTTTCGAAAGGGCTGTCAGATTAAAGGATTAAAAATTTAAGCTATTCCAATTTATTGGTATTGTAAATTCTCACTCTCGTTTTGTTTTCAGACTGTTGCAAATTTCGTCGTTCAACGGCAAGATGAACGCTCTGAACGAAGTGAACAAGGTGATTGCAGGCGTGGCATACTATCCTCACAGACATCCAGAAGAAGAGTGGCTCACACCGGACCGTATGGCGGTAAGTGTCCTGGGTTCGATACCTACCAGGTCAGGAATTTTATAAAAGAAGAGGGAATATTAAAGAGGAAGAAGAGGGAAGAGGCGGAAGAAGGAAGAGAGGGGGGGGATTTAAAGCTATATTTCTATTAAAAATAGAGCCCACTAGAAAACCAAAGGTGTTATCTTGAAGCCATTTTACATGCGCATGTTGGGATATTTTTACGAAGTCTATTTGATTTTTTTTAAAGAGATTTGATTGGGGGACTCTAACTGCCAAAGTATTATCGTTCCGAAAGCGAGGAGAGAAGGAAGACAGGATAGGAGAAAACCAGCCGTTCCGAGAACGAACCTTATCTGTTTAGGATAAAATCCGCTCCGGGCGGGAATGGAATCCGCGACCTAGCGCTTACTTACAAGGCAGACGCGCTACTCTCCAAGCTAACTGGACTGGCATTGGGATATTTTTCCGAACTCAATTCAATTCGGTAACTAGGGAGGGTTTTAAATCTCTGAAAGCCATCCTAGTTAGCGTGTAAGGTAGTGCGCTTGCCGCATGCTGACTCCAGATGAATTTAGGACAAAAGCAAAATCAAAGAAGTAGTGTGCTTGTCTTGTGAGCGTTAGATCGCGTGTTCGATTCCCTCTCTCTCTAAAAAAGAAAAAAAAAGGGGGGGAGAGTAAAAAAAAGATTCCCATCTAACTAATATTTCGTCCATTTCATTCCTCAGGTCAACTGACCGAGTCAGGCCTCAAGTGTTTCGAGAAGTTCTTCAAATCAGTCAACATTGGGGAAGGCAAACTGGTACTGAAAGTGAGTCAAAGAAGTAGTGTGCTTGTCTTGTGAGCGTTAGATCGCGTGTTCGATACCCTCTCTCTAAAAAAGAAAAAGGGGGGGGGGAGAGAGTAAAAAAAGATTCCATTCTAACTAATATTTCATCCCTTTCATTCCTCAGGTCAACTGACTGAGTCAGGCCTCAAGTGTTTCGAGAAGTTCTTCAAATCAGTCAACATTGGGGAAGGCAAACTGGTACTGAAAGTGAAGAAGAGATCCCTTCTATTGGACAATGCGGATCTGATAGGTGCAGAATATTTGTGGCGGGTAAGTGAGAGTTTCCTAATCTAGAGGGTGTGAGTTCGTGTGATACACTAGTCCTAGGAGCTGTCGACATAGTGTTATTATTATTTTATTTTGAAGATGTAGAAAATACCTCATTTATAGGTACTTCTATGATGAGACTGAAAAGTCCCTTTACCGCTGCGCCGTTCGTAGCAATAAAACAACTGACTCTTGTGGTCTGTGTCATAGCATGCCCATTCCGTATTATGTCCCTCATCAGATGAAATAGGAGTAATTTTTCGAGATTGGAATAAATTCAATCCGTTGAAATTATTCCAATCAAAAACGAGTGCATTTTTTTTTCTTAATGGTGGGATTCGAACCCGGAGGTACACAATAGGGTTGCCTGGAAGAGACTGACAAGAAACGCTGACCCTAATTAAATAGAAAAGGCCTGGAAGAAGAAGAAGAAGAAGATGTGGGATTCGAACCCGGGACCTTCTGCATGGCAAGCAATTTCTCATGGTCTGTATTTCCCCTCAGGTAATAACCAACGCAGGTGAGGACGACTGAAAAGTCCCTTTACCGCTGCGCCGTTGTTCGTAGCAATAAAACAACCGACTCTTGTGGTCTGTGTCATAGCATGCCCATTCCGTATTATGTCCCTCATCAGATGAAATTGGAGTAATTTCTCGAGATTGGAATAAATTCAACCCGTTGAAATTATTCCAATCAAAAAACGAGTGCATTTTTTTTTCTTAATGGTGGGATTCGAACCCGGAGGTACACAATAGGGCTGCCTGGAAGAGACTGACAAGAAACGCTGACCCTATTTAAATAGGAAAAGGCTAGGAAGAAGAAGAAGAGGTGGGATTCGAACTCGGGACCTTCTGCATTGCAAGCAATTTCTCATGGTCTGTATTTCCCCTCAGGTAATAACCAACGCAGGTGAGGATATCGCGTTCCGTGCCATAGACCTTCTGAAGGAGGTGTCCACACATCTGGGCCCCAAGCTACAATCCTCCCTCACTCAATTTCACAAGACGTTCATAGCTGAGTGTTTGGATAGACTGAGAGCTCACTATGATACGATAGGCGTGCTGACCAAACAGAATGTGGTGGGACCTGACGAACAACATATGATACATAATAGGTGAGTGAAAACCTTGATCACTCAGCTTGCACGCCGGAGGTCGCGGGTTCGATTTCCGGCGGAGTCGAAGTTTTTTGGCTCTGTGCTTGGAGTTCGGGGTGCACTCAGCATCTTGAAGACAATTGAGTAGCTACTTCAATCGAGGAACGACCGTTACTGGCGTAAAAAGATGAAAAATGGAAATTAGCAATGCTGTGATATCCACGAAAATTGTGAAAAGACTCGGCTTTACCATAAATAATTCATGATTTGATTATTATTATTATTATTATTATTATTATTATTATTATTATTATTATTATTATTATTATTTAGGTATTTATTACGCGTATGGTTTATTTTATTTATTCCTTTTTAATTGTTCCATCATTCATTTAATATCCCCCACGAAGTACTTTTATTTTTACAAAACATTGCAGTACAGGAAAAAATACATACAAGTATTAAAATTATAACAGGGTTTATACGCAACCTGGAAAAGTCATGGAATCTGAAAATCGGCCAAAAAGTCATGGAAAATCGTGAAAATTTAAAGAACACCTGGGAATGTCATGAAATTTGCCACCCAAAAAGTCATAGAAAATCGTGGAAATTTAAAGAACACCTGGGAATGTCATGAAATTTGCCACCCAGTCAAAAATGAAAAATATTCAAATTAAATAAGTATTTCCGAAAAACGAAATGACCTAATAGTCAACTCCGAGCATTTGAAAACAACAACATATTGCATACATTCCTGGAAAAGCGTATAAACCCTGCTGTTTCCAGAAGGTACGTTTCGGCCGTTATTCCGAACCAAAGTTCGGCTATTTAGGGCTACACAGGGAAAAAGCTCAAAAGGAACTACCGCTTCTCACGACTTTACCTTTAGCCGCTGGTCGCTCAAATTTTGCAGACAGCTTCCATAAAATTGTTATTGATGATCAAAAGTGTCCGCGGGCCGGACCTCGAGAAATTTACGATTATATCGCCATTTAACGCCAAATCTTTGAAAACGCTCAAAAAGAGTTCGCAATGCTCAGGTCTTTAGATTTCAGCCAAATTCGCTCGAACTTGGCACAGAGATTCGACAAATTATGTTGATCAAAAGTATCCTTTGGCCCTGTTTCCAGAAGGTACGGTTCGGCCGTTATTCCAAGAACTCCTACAGGCTACCCAAGGAGGTCTTTTTTTCAAGTGAGTTTTACTGTTTACTGTACCACTAGTATATTTTGTTTTGGACACTTCTTTTCCAGGGCTTGTCGCGGCAAACATTTACTCCTATCCGTTCGGTTTAATCAACCTGGAGGTCGAGCTTTGGAAGACATTGAATTGCCCACACACACTCACGATACAATAGGTAAGTTTCTGTTTGTTTGTTTGTTTGTTTGTTTGACTGACTGTCTGTTTGTTTGTGGTACGCCTAGGTCTGTTCAGACTGCGAGAGTACAAAGGATTTCAGTCCCTTGCTTTCAGTAAAAACAATCTAAAAAGAAATTATTTTAATAATAAACTACGCTAAATTTTATGACTTGACTTGAACTCGAACCACCAAGCTCCAGATCCAGAGTCCACCGCGCTAACTGAGGTTGGTCGGTATAGACAAGTTAACGATATTTGATTTGGAACGATATTCGTATATTTGTATAAGCTTAACTCACCTTAGTGGTGGTTGCCCCTACACATAAGCCTCAGAGTGGGCTTTTTATATATAGAGTTAAGCCATACATATCGACCGATCCTGCCCGAGGCGCGTCAAATATGGACCGCCCTAGCTCAGGAGGCCATTTTTCATTGCGATCGGGAAGCGTGTTTCAAGTGGTTCTCAAAATTGATGACAGATGAGCCCGACCTGGATCCGAAAATGATGAAGGATTTCTTCGAAAAGCACGTGCTGCATTTTGAGCCAAGTAAGTCTATTGGAATATTTTTACGAAGTCTATTTGATTTTTTTTAAGAGATTTGATTGGGGGACTCTAACTGCCAAAGCATTATCGTTCCGAAAGCGAGGAGAGAAGGAAGACAGGATAGGAGAAAACCAGCCGTTCCGAGAACGAACCTTATCTGTTTAGGATAAAATCCGCTCCGGGCGGGAATGGAATCCGCTACCTAGCGCTTACAAGGCAGACGCGCTACTCTCCAAGCTAACTGGACTGGCATTGGGATATTTTTCCGGACTCAATTCAATTCGGTAACTAGGGAGGGTTTTAAATCTCTGAAAGCCATCCTAGTTAGCGTGTAAGTTAAATTGTCTGGCGAGGGGACGTTAAACAGAGAATAAACTAGTGTCTAGCTGTGGAACTATGTATAAAGCTACTGTCCTACCTATCACATCAAAATAAATTGGTAAGTAAAAACCATCAAAATAAATTCATAAATAAATTGTCTGGCTAGGGGACGTTAAACAGAGAGTAAACTAGTGTCTAGCTGTGGAACTATAAACAGGGTCAAGAACAGCTGACCCTAACTAGCCTATCTGGCTGGCAGTTCTGCAAAAGGTTCTATCTGCTTTTAAAGAATCCTCACGATGGTTGATTGCGGTTCAGGACGAGCTAATTGAACATGGCTAGAGACCATCACACCGGTGTATGGACGTTAAACAGAGAGTAAACTAGTGTCTAGCTGTGGAACTATAAACAGGGAGGAGAACAGCTGACCCTAACTAGCCTATCTGGCTGGCAGTTCTGCAAAGGGTTCTCTCTGCTTTTAAAGAATCCTCACGATGGTTGATTGCGGTTCAGGACGAGCTAATTGAACATGGCTAGAGACCATCACACCGGTGTATGGCTGATAAAAAAGATATCTTTTCTTTATTCTGCCATCGCTATTCGGCTACAGCTGAGGCCGCTACAACAACAACAACAGCAGCAGATTTTTCTTTCTCAAATTCGGTGTCTTACCGCCGTTTTTATTTCGTAGCAATGAAACAACTGCTACAGTAGACTATATGGTCTGTGTCGTAGTATGTCCAAGAATCCACTCTATTATGTTCTTTTCTTTTTTCAGTTCCTCACAGGGAAACTCTCTATCTGCTTTTTAAGAATCCTCACGATGGTTGATTGCGGTCCAGGACGAGCTAATTGAACATGGCTAGAGACCATCACACCGGTGTATGGCTGATAAAAAAAGATATCTTTTCTTTATTCTGCCATCGCTATTCGGCTACAGCTGAGGCCGCTACAACAACAACAACATCAGCAGATATTTTTTTTTTCTTTCTCAAAATCGGTGCTTTACCGCCGTTTTTATTTCGTAGCAATGAAACAACTGCTACATTGGACTATACGGTCTGTATCGTAGTATGTCCAAGAATCCACTCTATTATGTTCTTTTCTTTTTTCAGTTCCTCACAGGGAAACTCTCTCCGGCCTCGTCGCAGCTGATTTCATCTCCGGAAAGTAACTCGGACTCCTCTTCCGGCTCTCCCCCTCCTCTCCCTCCTGGGAGCAGCGAGTCCCGACCTCTCCTACCCGAGGCTGAGAGCTCCCTGCCCGGTGTTCTCATGTCTCAGAACGCGGTGTATACACAGTTCTTATTTCAAATAGGTACGTACCATGTTTCTTAGTATTAGGGCTAAAGAGGGAAAAAGCTCAAAAGGAACCAGCGCTTCTCACGACTTTATCGCTCAAATTTTGCAGACAGCTTCGACAATATTAATGATGATCAAAAGTGTCTGCGGGACGAACCTCGAGCAATGTACGGTTCGGCCGCTATTTAACGCCAAATCTTGGAAAATGTTTCTTATTATAAGTAGTGTATCTGGACCTCGTCTAGAAATAGCTCCTATCCGAGGCTGAGAGCTCCCTGCCTGGTGTTCTCATGTCCCAGAACGCGGTGTATACACAGTTCTTATTTCAAATAGGTACGTACCATGTTTCTTAGTATTAGGGCTAAAGATGGAAAAAGCTCAAAAAGGAACCAGCGCTTCTCACGACTTTACCTTTAGCCATAGGTCGCTCAAATTTTGCAGACAGCTTCGACAATTAATGATGATCAAAAGTGTCTGCGGGACGAACCTCGAGCCATGTACGGTTCGGCCGCTATTTAACGCCAAATCTTGGGAAATGTTTCTTATTATAAGTAGTGTATCTGGACCTCGTCTAGAAATAGCTCCTATCCGAGGCTGAGAGCTCCCTGCCTGGTGTTCTCATGTCCCAGAACGCGGTGTATACACAGTTCTTATTTCAAATAGATACGATACGATTAGATTAGATTTATTTTTATTGTACATAAATACACAAAATAGGTACATGGTACAAAGTCAGTTACAAATGTGGTACACTTTTCTTATTAAGATGTGTAAATACAATATCCAGAGCAACTCTGCGCACAGTAGGGGACCATGTTTTTCTCAAATACTTTAAACCTCTAGTATCCTCCGTGGCCGAATATGTTTCAATGGGATGGATGTGCTTCCATGCCTCGAATAGACAACCTCGGTCATTTCCAATTTTTAGTTAAATAAAAAGATTCTTCTTCAAAAAGCAGGAAAATATCAATTTGACAGGATGGCAACTCTGCGCACAGTAGGGGACCATGTTTTTCTCAAATACTTTAAACCTCTTGTATCCTCCGTGGCCGAATAGGTTTCAATGGGATGGATGTGCTTCCATGCCTCGAATTAGTTTTCCTTCCCAATGCGGGGTTTAATACTCTTTATTAGACAAACTCGCATGTCATTACTCGCATGCATAGAAAATGGATTTTATTTTCTTCTTTCGCGACCACCTCGTGGATTTTTTATTATTATTTTTTTTATTTTATTTTATTTTTTTTTACAAGGGCAAGCTAGACCACACTCCAAATAGCTCCATTCATACGCACTTCCTAACTCGTACCTATGCAGTAGTATATTCAGGTAGGTAGTAGGTATTCAATTATCTTATCTCCTTTAGGTCCTTTAGAAAAGTTGTACACATGTAGATAACACAGGGAAATGCCCACGATGTTAAACGTTCTAGCCTTTCCCCGTCTCTCTTTGTATACTGTATAGCCATGTTTATATGTAGAAAATCTGAAAATTTCTTTCATATATTTCACCATTCTGTTCAAGCTCGAGTAAGTTCACCTTTTTTAGCCCGTCCTTCCTTTATTATTACGATAGTAAGGAAAAAAAAAGGTATGGTGGACGGGCTATTGTATTCGCTTCGGTGTCGTCTGTCTGTCCCCATAGAAGGACTTATCCAAACCTGGTCAACCTATATATCAAATTAAAGGTCTTTTTACTAGGAACACGAAAGTGGTGGTGCAAATTTCGTCCAGAGAACCATAAAGCCAAAAAACCAAAAAATCTTGTTTTTGGGGGATTTTTTTTCACATTTTCTCACACAAATGAGCTCTGATCTCGAAATTTGTCGCGACGACCTATAAACTCAAAGCGAGAAAAAAAAGGTATAGTGGACGGGCTATTGTATTCGCTTCGGTGTCGTCTGTCTGTCACTCTGTCTGTCTATCTGTCTGTCCCTATAGAAGGACTTATCCAAACCTGGTCAACCTATATATCAAATTAAAGGTCTTTTTACCAGGAACACGAAAGTGGTGGTGCAAATTTCGGCCAGAGAACCATAAAACCAAAAAATCTTGTTTTTGGGGGATTTTTTTTTCACATTTTCTCACACAAATGAGCTCTGATCTCGAAATTTGTCGCGACGACCTATAAACTCAAAGCGAGAAAACTTTTTGATTCAGCGTTATTTTACGGTTTTAGCATTATCTATGTTAGGCTACGCCGAGCAAGGCCAATAAATGGATGGGTGACTTAAAGGAATAAAGGGAGAACGGGCTCTAGTCTTGATTTTAAATCACGACATGAAAGTAAAATCGAAAAATCAAATCAAGAATAATAATAAACTAAATATTAAACAAATTAGGTAGGTACATAGATACTGATTTTCTTTAATCACGATCGAATAAACTACGGGCTAAAAAATTCCCGGAGGGACGGGCCCAGCTTGTTCCCTCTGTATGACATGAAAGTAAAATCGAAAAATCAAATCAAGAATAATAATAAACTGAATATTAAACAAATTGGGTAGGTACATAGAAACTGATTTTCTTTAATCACGATCGAATAAACTACGGGCTAAAAAATTCCCGGAGGGACGGGCCCAGCTTGTTTTATAAAGGTAAAAGAAAGAGAGAGATAGACGAGGAAGAAGAAAGATGGGAGGAGGAGTTGAAGAAGAAAGATGTAGGGAGACCAAGAGGGAGAGAAAGGAGAAGAGGAAGACTAAGAAAGAAATGTGAGGAGAAGGAGGAAGAGAAAGAAGAGGGAGATTATAAAGAAGGAGAGGAGAAGGAGAAACTTGTCTTTTCACGAAACATGTTAGGTATATTTTATGTAGGTAAAAAGTTTGTGTATTGTGCTTTAGCTCTTACATACGAGGAGAAACTTGTCTTTTCACGAAACATGTTAGGTATATTTTATGTAGGTAAAAAGTTTGTGTATTGTGCTTTAGCTCTTACATACGAGTATTTTGCATGGCCGACTTAAGGCAAAGATTTAAGTTGAAAGAAAAGATTTTATACAGGCTTTTCGTTTTACATACCTGTGTACCTTTTATGTCTGTTCTCTCTTCCTCCTCTCTCTTTCTATCACACTCTCTCTCTCCCTCTTTCTTTCTGTCTCACACTCTTTCTTTCTCTTTTTCTCTCTTTCTGTCCCTCTCCCTCTGTCTATTCCTCTATTTCCCTCCCTCTCTTTCTTTCTCTCTCTCCATCTCTCTCTCTCCATCTTTGTTTCTCTCTCTCTCCTCGTTTTCTCGTGTTTCACACTCTTTCTTTCTCTTTTTCTCTCTTTCTGTCCCTCTCCCTCTGTCTATTCCTCTATTTCCCTCCCTCTCTTTCTTTCTCTCTCTCCATCTCTCTCTCTCTCTCTCTCTCTCTCTCCATCTTTGTTTCTCTCTCTCTCCTCGTTTTCTCGTGTCGACAGACAGGAAGCTAAAAGAAACAAAGAAACTGGGAAAGTGTTTTTTTCTCTCTCTCTCTCTCTCTCTCTCTTAACATTGGACAGTTATTTTTCTCTGTCTCTCTACACAGGAGAACTATTTGTTTGCTTTGGTCGTAGAGCTTACTGTGTGTGAATCCTGTCATGGTATCTGTTTATGGGACACCCTGTATTCTGTGTGACTGAGTAATTCACCCGGTATACTGTGTGACTGTGAGTAATGAAGTTTTTAATTTCATATGATTTTCATCCCGTGTGCCTCATAATTGTATTTCGACTTTGGGGTGAAATTTGAGAGTACAGATGATGGGAGTAGGAAGAGGAGGGGTAGGAAAAGAGAACAGGTAGACATCGAAAAGAAGGGACTGGGAGACAAAATGTCAGGCTGAGAGAAAGAATAGAGAGAGAGAGAGACAAAAAGCGAGAGAAAGCGAGATAGAGAGAGAGAGAGAGAAAGAGAGAGAGAGAGAGAGAGAGAGAGAGAGAGAGAGAAAGAACGCGGCGTAAGGGGGAGAGAGACAGAGAGGGAGAAGAATGAGGAGACAAAGAGAGGTAGAGAAGGAAGAAAACAAGAGAGAATGAAGGAAATACAGGAGATGAAAACAAGAAGCAGGAGAGAGGAGAAATGAAGTTATAAGAAATCGAGAAAAGGGGAAAGAGGAGAGAAAATGGAACTGGAATGGAGGGTAATATAGATGAAATAGAAGGATGGGAGGTAGAGTACTTTAGAAGTAGGGGTTAGGAGAAAAGAAGAGGAAGAGAAATGGATTAGGATTGGAGGGGTTAATGGAGGGGTAGGAGGAGGGGAGGGGAAATTGGAGGCGTAGGAGGAGAGAAGAGGGAAAATTGTGAGGGAGGAGAGGGGGAAAGGGAGGATTGGGAGGAGAACCTCTTTGATATGTTGATGATGTGTGATGTGAAGTAATATAATCACGAGGAACTCTTGATCCTAGTAACTTTATTAGTGACAAGCTTTTGTATTATACAGGGTGTTCCCAAAATCAATATAACAATCATGTGAGGTACAACGAAAAAGTACCTGAGATAAGGGGATGGAAAGGAGGGAGAAGGGGTGAGAGACTCTTAAGATAAGACTATAAAGTAAGGACTTTATGTCAAAGATTGGTTTGTCCTAAGGAGAAATAAAAAATTCAACCCAATCTTAGAAGTTATTGTAATGAGCACTGACACGGTCTTCCCCCTCTCTCCCAATCTGCCAGTTATACCATCAGTTCTTCCTCTTTCTTCCATCTTGAACTGATATCTCTGTATTTAAATTGTTTGTCTGAAACTTTCGGCAGCTATTCCTTACGCTCGCTTTCTTTTCTCGTTTGTCTTATTCTACTTCACCCCCTTTGCTTCGTACTTATAACAATTGAAACTTATTCTCTTCTTTCGGCTTTAGGCTAAATAAATGCTCGAAGAAAGAAAAAAATGAGTTCATTACGCCAAAAAGTTTTCGAACATAAGTAACGAACTTATTTTTGTGAAAAACTTTTTTCCAGTGATGATGATAAAGGTGATGCTGATGATGATGATTGTAAGGATGGTAATGATAATAATGATGGTTGTAATTATGATTGTTGTCTGCTTTACGGGTCTCTGCTCTTAATAATGGTAATGATGATTGGTGGCGGTTCTGCGATAAGGGTCTCTGGTTTCAGGTAACTTCGATTAAAAGGCCCAGTTTTTTTTGTTTGAGTCATAGGTCCCAAATCAAGGTGAAACAAGAAAAACTACCTTCTGTTCTTTTTAGGATTCTTCGAAATTTCAAGGTGTAAGGTGTGTCCAAACATAGTCGACAGGCGGTCAATCGATGGCTGGTCGAATATGTGAACACACCTTTAGAGGAGGACAAACGATCTTATTGATAAGAGAGATTTTCTGGTTTGTGTGTAAGAGGTTGCCGTCTATACGGTAAGTCGTAGAAACATGAAATTTTGTACACAGGTTCATATTTTTATGGCGGTGGTTATAGGCTAGGTTGAAATTTCCTAAAACCGCGAGTTATTCAAGAAATTCGAAATTTTTGGCCGAAAACTGAGCGATGCAAAGCTCGCGGGTATCCCGCTAGTTAACAATAAAACATACCTAACCACTCCTAATTTCTATATGGTCCTTCGTACTTGTATGACACGCCCTCTTAGTACTCTTTAACTTTAGGGCTTTTACTTAGTTTCTCAGTAAAATTGTTAAATTCTTCTGTTTGCAGGAACCCGTCAAAATGGTCAACGCGCATGTCTGTTGCAAAAATTAGGTGAGTCCCATTTTCTTTTATTTGCTTTCGTTTTTATTTTCCTTATCCAATAGGAAGGAAGGTATTTCCACCCCCATTAGGTCCAGTGTCTTCCAAGCGGAGCCGTTTAATAAAGTACGAGTATACCGAAATATGGAATCTAGGTACCCAAAATATGGCAGGTAGGTACCCACAATATGGCAGCTAGGTAGGTACCCAAAATATGGTAACTTAAACGAGAACTCTGCGACATTAAATTGCGCGACGACAGAATACACGACGTGTAACCCGAATAAAAGAGAAGGAATCCACTATAAATCCTCTGAGAAAACTAACCACAGAAACACAAGGAGACGCTTGATACAGAACAAACGGAATGAAAAGTAGAAAACGCTATCATAGTTTACCTCTAATGTTACACATGAGCTACAAAAAAAACTAATATTTATGATTTTCAATTTGAGTCTGGATGCAGGAATAATACGCTGCTTTGTTTTATTGTGCGCGTTTGTGTTACCGGGTGCGAACGGTTCCAGGAACCAGAAATACGGTTCGTGGAATTCCAGGAACCAGGAATACGGTTCATGGAATTCTAGGAACCAGGAATATGGTTCATGGCATTCCAGGAACCAGGAATACGGGTCATGGAATGAATTCTAGGAACCAAGAATTATCTAATGCAACGTTACTTACTGACTTGAAAAATGGGACTTTCTGACGAGTGCGAAATGTCGCTTTATCATGGTAGCTCCTCCCCACATTCTTTGATAATGGAAACTTTGTGACATCATCCTTGGTGGGTTTATCCCTCTAACTTTTGATAACTAGGGTACGGGCCCATCTACATATTATTGTAAAATCAAGGTGTTTTCTGGGGCCTTAGGCAGTATTATCATCTCATCAGGTATCTTTTCCATTGGAATTACAAGTATTTTATTCTGCTGCTTCAATTTTCAGTCTTCTACTGTGAATATGTTTTTCTCTACAGCAGCCCTGTATAATATGCAGTGATATCACTATATTCCCTCTGTTGGTATTTTCATTGTAAATTTTATTTATAACACGATGGTTTTTTATTTGAAAAATTGGACTTTCTGACGAGTGTGAAATGTCGCTTTATCATGGTACCTATAGTTTGTGCCATTTCTATAGATTCATTTCGAAGAGTGAGAAATAGGTAGGTAGGTACATACTTGTATACTATAATATAGTATGATCATCTGCAAAATTCGTCGATCTTGGGAATTTTGGGATGTCTTTTCGTTTGATTGAGATCGTGTTTAAAAGTAATTTATCTGCATTTCCTTCCCACATATTTTGACATGGAAACCTTGTGATATGGAAACGTCATTGTCGGGTTAGTCAATATTATTGTATCTTCGGCAGTACCTATCATTAGCTCATCAGTTATCTTTTCCATTGGAATTCCAAGTATTTTATATTCCTGCTTCAGATTTCGGAGTCTTCTACCGTGACTCTGTTTTTATGTACACTCCCTGTATAATATGCAGTGATATCACTATATTCCCTCTGTTGGTATTTTCATTGTAAATTTTATTTATAACACGATGGTTTTTTATTTGTCAAGATACCCTAGGTTGTTCATTATACTCTCCTCCGGTCTACAGGATTAACGTTGTCGGGCAAATCTTGCAACAATAATGCTTTTAAAGACATTAATTTTTTAAATGGATCGAAATCCCGGGACTGTCTGAATGGGGCAGGGACGGTGTTAGAATATAGGAGTGTTTAGTCCACCTTTATGGTTCGACAGCCATTCTACCCAGAAGTTCTCGGTTTGAATCCCTCTCCAGCCGAAAATATTCTGACCTTGTTTTCTTTTGTTTTTTGAATGGACATTAAATTAAAGGATGTAAAAGGATTTTCCCTACAGTAAGCGACCAAGAAAAAAATCATATGAAGAACATAATCCTTTCCTTTCAATAGTTTTTTCTTTGTGCCTATCGCTTTCATAGGTGCTAATGAGCTTGAAAGCTGATTACCGCTTACAAGCTGATTACTAGACCTAACCACCTACATATTATTAAGTGATGAAATATGTATTTACCTTCTAAAATTCCTACTTAGGTAACTCGAGTTAATTTCTACTTAACTACAAGTATAGCTCGAAGCGGTTTATCTTAGCGCCTGTGAAATGATGTTTTATTCAGGCTGTAACATTGTGTCCCCAACATTTTTGTAAAAGTGCCTACCTAACGGTGTATCCTCCATAATAGTATGAATTCCATACATTTGTATACCTGTATAGTATAGAGTTGTAGAGATAGATGGAGTAGATATGCATTGCTGATACTCGTATTATAGTATTGTCTGAAGATAGTAATGCATATTATTAGGTGCAGTTTTTCAATGTGATTTATGAACTTGAGCTTGCTTATTTTTATCCTGGTTAAATAAAGTGACAATGGGGCTCAACCACTTTTTTTTTTTCTTCGCTGATAAAGGAAGTTCGAAACACGCTGATTTCAATAGAAATGCTTAAAATTTCATTTGAGGCTTCCTAAGAGGAGAAATCTTCGTTTGAAATTTTCGAATTTTGAAACGCACAAAATTTTCGCGGGCAGCCATTTTTTCGTAGGTGTACTACAAAGGTGCTAAAAAAATGCTATCCCCCCTCTTCCCCCTTAAGACAGAAGTGTGACCCAAATTTCGAATCAGAACGCACCACATCCAGGCTCCAGGTTACCTGCATAAATAATTACCTACTTACCTACATCATATGAGAATTTATTACAAGTTTACCATATCAGTAGGTACTGACGACAAAATGTTTTTATGCCCATTTAAAAAGTTGCACCATAAAATTATAACTGAACCTTTTTTTTATGCCTCACTAACGAGCAGATTTTGATGGCATATTTTAGTACCAACCAAAAGTTCATGTGTGGGATTTCCCTACTTCCGTAAACTTAAAGGCATTTAAGAATAAAGAAATTTAGTCTCTTCTTTATACCTTTAATACCTCTTAAAAGAGGTATGGTGAGATGGAAATTTGGGGAAGTGATTCCATGCTGTATTTTATTTTACCTTGACATTTTGTTTTACCTACCTAGAAAAATGCGTAATTTCCCTTTAAAAAAACTCTTTTTTATTCTTCCGGATTTTTTCTCTTCCTCGTTAGTGCTTATTTCATAAACCGTTGAACTTAGCTTTGTCCACTGGGGAAAAATATGTGGGATAAAAAACCTTTGGGAGGGGGAAAAACACGATATTTTTCTCTCGCCTCCTATAAAAAAATATATCCCTCGTAAATTGGAACTCTTTAGGTCATAAAAACTGTCGACTTATTTCCCCAATTAGGACAGAGAGACCTTTCAGTAATTTATGCTCGTCCCGCCTCCCTCCCCCTTTGGAAGTTCTTTATCTTCTTTCAACTCTCTCTGGTTCTCTCCCCCTCTCTTTCTTTACACCCTCTTATTCAACCCACATAGCTATTTCAACGCCTTTCCTTCTTTTATCCCTCTCTCCCATTCTCTCTCTCTCTCTCTCTCTCCCTCCCTATCCTTTCCTGTCCCTCTCTTTCTCACTCCCCCAGATGAAATAAGTAGCGAGAAAGGGTGTGACAAATGGACGCTTAATTGTGAACATTTGGAAATGGGAAGCTTCCCCTTCCCCATAAGTGATCTCAATGCTTCCATTACGTAGTAAGCACAATAAAATTTCTCGGTAAAATTAATCGGTTGTATCAGTACTTTCTCAACTCCCTGTAAGACTCTGAAAAATTACAGGAATTGATTAATGAGCATTCCACATTTTCTTCCAAGTAGGTACCGTGTACCTATACGTTGATTCGTGTATGTTATATTACGGGCATAATGATTTATGTAACCTGTCAAAGTTGTAGGACATGAAATCCCCGAGTATATCAACAGTGTATTCTGTATTGATGAGCTGTACGTATATGAATTGGTTGTTCTGATGCTAGCTAATCAGTCTGGTGCGAGAGAATAGACGTGATATATAATATATCAATCTTTTATGGAACGAACTGCATCCTTTTATTAGATATCCCAGTAATACAGTATTTCTTTCAGGTACCTACCTAAAAGTCTTGATTATTATTTCCGAGTACCTATAGTTTGTAACGATTGTATTCGAAAAAACATGATGGGTATTTATCTATTTATTGAATTCTGAAAATAAAGCTAGGAATCCAAGTTACGAGAAATACAAAAATATCTACGCCTTGCTGCTTAGCGTGTAAATAAATAAATAAAAATATCTCCTGTATAGATTTGGAGAAATGGGAGTGAGATGGTTGAGAAATAGTACCAGATAAGTAAAGTGAACAGTTCTACCTACCTGCCAATTTCTACGAAATCATGTACCTACCTACGTACCTGTACCCTAACTCTAATAATATTGTAAACCGTCGCGTCGTATCCTACCTATTTCTGAAATCAAAATTCCAAATTTTAATTATAACATGTACCCAGTGCAACATGAATATTGCTCTTATCATGCATGCTTTGATAGATACAAATAAATGCATCTCTATCTGTCAATTTGTCAGAATAAATTTATCTCCTGATGCCCCACTTTGCAAGCGCGTCAATACTCAATAAATCAAATTCTACCACAAATGGAAATATTGCACCATTTAAATAGAAAACAACCACTCTCCCCCTAGACCCCAGGGTCCTTCACAAGGGGGGTATTTTGGACCCATTTTCCCCGGGCCCAACCTGCAGTTCCTTCCCCTCTTTTTTAAAGACACTTTTTCGCTATGTGGACTTCAGATTTGGATAACATCTTTTTATGTAACAATGGACTTTGCATTCTAAATTATTAGATTATTACCCATCTGCATAATTATATTCGCTATTTGTACCGGGTCCGGGGTCCGTAGACGCTGTAAACGCCCCTGCTGGACCCTGTTGTATCTACGTGATAATACTAGCGCTAGGAATAAAACCTCCACGTACGATTGAACAGAAGGAATCCTAGTGGATTGAGATACTTTTCATATTATGGAAGGGAAATCTCAATTCCCAATGGTTGAATAAGAAATTTCATTTGCTCAAGAAAAGGAGAAACGTGGGTCGGAGAATTGGTTGGTTTCCTTTTGGGTGGAAACTATACCAGAGAGAAAAAAAGAGAGAGAGAGAGAGAGGGAGAGCGAGAAAGAGAGGGAGAGAGAGAGAAAAGAGGTGAGAAATAATAATAAAATTAGGTTGAGAGAGAGAGAGAGAGAGGGAGAGCGAGAAAGAGAGGGAGAGAGAGAGAAAAGAGGTGAGAAATAATAATAAAATTAGGTTGAGTGGATTAGGTTGAGTTTGAGTTGGAAAGTTCGAGGAGCCGAGTGTAAATTCTTTGTAGATTTCTAGTTTGTGACGAACACACATACGAACGCACATTGTTAGATTGTTGGTAGGTACCTTCGATTTCCTTTATTGAATAGTAAGGAGATACTGGAACATACATAGTTTCATAGTCTAATACCTAGGTCGAGTCGTGGTTTGTATAAAAAGAAGAAATAGAGAAATACCTATTTACCTATCCAAAGTGGTACCTTCGGTTTCCTTTATTGAATAGTAAGGAGATAGGTACTAGAACGTAGGTACATAGTTTCATAGTCTAATACCTAGGTCGAGTCGTGGTTTGTATAAAAAGAAGAAATAGAGAAATACCTATTTACCTATCCAAAGGTTTCCTTTATTGAATAGTAAGGAGATACTAGAACGTACATAGTTTCATAGTCTAATACCTAGGTCGAGTCGTGGTTTGTATAAAAAGAAGAAATAGAGAAATACCTATTTACCTATCCAAAGTACAAAAATATTTCTCTTGATTGCACATTGCATAATTGAAAAAATTCCAGGCATTCATAGAAAAACTTGGATATTTCTATTCGAAAGAATTAGGTATGTACCTACTACCTACCTACCTATGTAATAGGACGTCCACTTTTATGTACCAACTGTATAGAAACGTAAAATATACATAGGTATGGGGCTACACCCATCTAGAAAGCCTCATATATTTGCAGGTAATGTAAGTACACTTTATTATGCTTACGGGTAGGCTTAACCTGACAAAGAACTCAAAACAATGTCACTTTACAAATGGACGCATTACAACGTCGATTGTCCATTGCGACGTCGCGTCGGGACAAAGGTGTTAATTTTAATCCCAGGTCAAGATACCCTAGGTTGTTCATTATACTCTCCTCCGGTCTACAGGATTAACGTTGTCGGGCAAATCTTGCAACAATAATGCTTTTAGAGACATTAATTTTTTAAATGGATCAAAATCCCGGGACTGTCTGAATGGGGCAGGGACGGTGTTAGAATATAGGAGTGTTTAGTCCACCTTTATGGTTCGACAGCCATTCTACCTTGACATTTTAAATGGCCTCTTTATATGTATTGGTAGGAACATAGATAGAACACTTCCGTAATGGAAAGTAAAAAATAGGGTTTTACTATCCAAACAAAGTTGATTGACATCGATTGGAGAGTAGATAGCTATCATCAAAGGATTTTTGTGGAATGGGAGGGATAAAAAAAGAAAGAAAAAGTTTATAGTGTTCACTTGTTTCAGATTTTCAGGCGATTTCATCCGATTTTATGAGTGTAAACCGTAAAGCCCAATACCCACCAGCAACATTTTCGTCAAAAATATAGTTTCTCATTTTAAATAGCATCTTTATATGTATTGGTAGGTACATAGATAGAAGACTTCACAGTAATGGAAAGTAAAAAATAGGATTTTACTATCCAAACAAAGTTGATTGACATCGATTGGAGAGTAGATAGGTATCATCAAAGGATTTTTTGGAATGGGAGGGATAAAAAAGAAAAGAAAAAGTTTATAGTGTTCACTTGTTTCAGGTTTTCAGGCGATTTCATCCGATTTTATGAGTGTAAACCGTAAAGCCCAATGCCCGAAAGAGGAGGACAGAATCCGAGACCAAGCCTTAGAATTTGTTTAGGATAAAGTTTGCTCCGGGAATCTACCCGCGACTGAGCGCACCAATTTCCATTAAGTTCCATTGGATTTGTATCTTAGGCTCAAAAGAAAGTTGGTGTAACCGATCCTTGGACTTTTTTGTAATCTTTTCCCGTTTGTTTTTTTTTTTTTTCAGAAAACCCCGAGATAAATCCAGAACATTATTACCCAGACGGGCGTTACAATCACATCACACAGGTTCAGGAGAGACTTAGTATATTGCGCTTCTTGATCAAAGATGGACAGGTAAGTTCTGACCAGACCTAACGAAAAAAAAAACGTGCTTTGGCACTAAAAACTGACCATCGAAAATTTGACCCGATTACATTACTTTCCTTCCTATAGGATAAGGAAAGTAAAAATCGACATTTTAAATAGCCTCTTTATATGTATTGGTAGGTATATAGATAGAAGACTTCAGTAATGGAAAGTAAAAAATAGGGTTTTACTATCCAAACACAGTTGATTGACATCGATTGGAGAGTAGATAGCAGTGGCGTAGTGTGGTCTAAATTCAAGTGTAGGGCTCATGCACAGGTCTATCAAGTCCCATCACATTACAAGCCATATTTATGGGCATTAGAGTGAACTTTTGAGTTGTATGGCCGCCATACACGCCATACATACACGCTACGCCACTGGTAGATAGGTAGCATATCTAGAATGCAATTTAGGGAGTGTATTCTGGTCCGCATGCTCTTGTCCATGGACCATGGCATTTGACCTCCATATTTTTATCCTATATTTTATACACCTCTGATTTGTCCAAGGGCTACACGATGGTCACATTTGCCATCTGGTTTATGTAGCATCAACTTTAACTAGAAAATACGTCAGAACGATTAATGGGTATAGTACTCATTAGGCCAGCCACTCACGCTTGACCGTCTGACAGACCCGCGGAACGTGTGTAGCGCAGTGGCGTAGTGTGGTCTAAATTCAAGTGTAGGGCTCATGCACAGGTCTACCAAGTCCCATCACATTACAAAAGCCATATTTATGGGCATTAGAGTTGTATGGCCGCCATACACGCCACTGGCTGTAGCGGAACAGGCTTTAGACTGCATTCTCTCAGATGATCTCACAGACCTAAGCCTATGGGCATTTGAGTTGTATGGTCGCCATACATACACGCTACGCCACTGGCTGTAGCGGAACAGGCTTTAGACTGCATTCTCTCAGATGATCCCACCCCACAGACCTAAGCCTTGAGCTTTTTCCGTCACACACGTTCCGACCTCGATCTGTTAGTCGGTCTGAGGCTCAGACTCTGAGCGTGTGAGTGGTGAGCTGGTGAGCATTAGTTTTGGCTTTTGTTAGGGTAGAATATTATTATTGAATTGATTACGTAAGCGCTAATTTACAAGTGGTAACTATTGCGCGGCAACGGAACTGTTAAACCCTGGAGTTCCATTACCTAAATCATAAACACATTCATATTGCAACACTCAAAAATAGTGAGAAGAACTTCAAAAGAAAAATGAATACAGCTATTGACTCATCATTCAAATGTTTACCTCTTCTCCTATTCCTCTTCTCATTATTATTTTTTTTTTTCTTTTTTTTATAATTATATAATTAAGCAAGGTCTATTGTAATAATTATGTATTGTACAATGTTAAACCCATAAAATACACGAGACCTTGTTTAGACTGCTGGGGTGAAGGGACTTTTTAGTCTCATTCTAATGAGCTTAAAAGCTGATTACTAGACCTAACCACCTACATAATATTAAGTGATGAAATATGTATTTACCTTCTAAAATTCCTACTTAGGTAACTCGAGTTAATTTCAACTTAACTACAAGTATAGCTCGAAGCGGCTTATCTTAGCGCCTGTGAAATGATGTTTTATTCAGGCTGTAACATTGTGTCCCCAACATTTTTGTAAAAGTGCCTACCTAACGGTGTACTTATCTTAGTGCCTGTGAAATATGTTTTATTCAAGCTGTAACATTGTGTCCCCAACATTTTTGTAAAAGTGCCTACCTAACGGTGTAAAAGCTCTTGTCATTGGAACACCTGGGGCATTTATTTTCCAGTGAACGTTGCTTGTCGATTTTGAAACTTCAAATGATAATGTAACACCCAACATCGACATTTTTCTTGCAACTAATGACCTTTGAGATAATTGGAATTTTGTAGACCTTTTTGTGGGTACCTTATTGCGGCAGGTATTTAATTGGTTTTGGTAGTGGTTTTATACACTGATTATAGTACATGTACCTATAACTACCTACCTCTCAACATAAATTGAGAATTTGACCACAGTAATAGTAGTAG
The DNA here is from genome assembly GCF_000475195.1 of Diaphorina citri. NCBI lineage: Eukaryota > Metazoa > Arthropoda > Insecta > Hemiptera > Psyllidae > Diaphorina > Diaphorina citri. Next base: position 94,743 of record NW_007377711.1, read on the forward strand.
CCTACTGCTGGAGTAAAGGGACTTTTCAGTCCTATGCGAGCAGTATATGTGGGTACCTTATTGCGGCAGGTATTTAATTGGTTTTGGTAGTGGTTTTATACACTGATTATAGTACATGTACCTATAACTACCTACCTAAGTAGGTACCCATAATATGTATGTGTTAAAATAAGTTAATGTAACTCATGGCCTGATTCATTATTTTAAAATGATGGGGCTGCATTAGATAGGTGAAGCACCTGCGATTTGATGTTATAAAATTGAGAAAATGATCCACCTTACTAAGTTCAGTTTTCAGAGAAGCGTCTGGATTTCTTACTTTCTATTTCACGGAAGTTTCACCTTTGTTGACACACAGGCTTGTCTCTTGTTATTTCCTTTTTCCTTCTCTCGATTTCCTAAGTAGGTACCCATAATATGTGTTAAAATAAGTTAATGTAACTCATGGCCTGATTCATTATTTTAAAATGATGGGGCTGTATTAGATAGGTGAAGCACCTGCGATTTGATGTTATAAAATTGAGAAAATGATCCACCTTACTAAGTTTAGTTTTCAGAGAAGCGTCTAGATTTCTTACTTTCTATTTCACGGAAGTTTCACCTTTGTTGACACACAGGCTTGTCTCTTGTTATTTCCTTTTTCCTTCTCTCGATTTTCAACTTGCTCGCAGGACTTTTTATTATTGTCTGTTATTAATCTTAGTCGTTTGACGATTTAACACTCATTTTTCCTCTCACCTTTTGGAGACACTATTTTCTTTTCCGTACACAATTTTTTTCCCTCGGTCTTTTCACAAGATTTCTTTACTACTTGTTACATTAATCTAATTTACTTTTCTACTCCATAAAATCCATGGAGAGTAAATAAATGTTTCTTCTGGATTTATATTTGGAGAAATAAATGAGCCTGGAGCCAGGGAGCCCTTGATTTTCATCCCATGTTCTGGGAAGAGACTCCTAACAAATGAAGGTGATGGAAGGAAGCAACAGGATGTAGAGTGAAGAGTTCCCTCGATGTTTGAGGACTTTTTCTTTCATCCTCGAAAAAAGTAGGCATTACATAAATCGAACCTGCCCTGGATAGGTGGATGTGTATTATCAACATAATGAGAGCTCGTATATTGAAAACTTCGAGCGTAAAAAATACTTTCATGAGCAGCTAGAGATGAGGCCTTTGTTCACCAAACGTAAAGTTAATCAGATAACTTTTCTCATTTTCTTTTTATCCTTTGTAGAAAAAAACAAGAGTTCGTTGAAATGAGAAAAAATAACAAAAATGTTTCTCAGCGTAAGAGGAACTAATGTGATTTTAACACTGTTGGATGGGTTGGACTGGTGTTGAATAGCGGCCGAACCTTACAAAGATTTGGCGTTCAATTCTCGAGGTCCTTTTGATCATCATTAACTATGAAAGCCGTCTGCAAATCCCCGTCTAGTTTGAGCGACTTTGGCTGAAATTTAAAGGCCTGTGCATTGCGAAATTTTTTTGATCTTTTTCAAAGATTTGGCGTTAAAGTGCTAGCTGCATGTAGGACATCGGACTTCATGAAGAAAACTAGAAATATGTAATAGGAGCTCGTATATTGAAAACTTCGAGCGTAAAAAATACTTTCATGAGCAGCTAGAGATGAGGCCTTTGTTCACCAAATGTAAAGTTAATCAGATAACTTTTCTCATTTTCTTTTTATCCTTTGTAGAAAAAAACAAGAGTTCGTTGAAATGAGGAAAAATAACAAAAATAATGTTTCTCAGCGTAAGAGGAACTAATGTGATTTTAACACTTTTGGATGGGTTGGACTGGTGTTGAATAGCGGCCGAGCCTTACAAAGATTTGGCGTTAAATTCTCGAGGTCCTTTTGATCATCATTGTTCATTAACTATGAAAGCTATCTGCAAATCCCTGTCTAGTTTGAGCGACTTTGGCTAAAATTTAAAGGCCTGAGCATTGCGAAATCTTTTTGATCTTTTTCAAAGATTTGGCGTTAAAGTGCTAGCTGCATGTAGGACATCGGACTTCATGAAGAAAACTAGAAATATGTAATACCTATTGATATTTACAAAAGTCATAAAATTTCCAAGGTTTGGAACTAATGGTTTTTATGCTGCCACAACTGATTGAGACTGACTCAAGTTGAAGCATATATTAATTGCATTACTTTCCTTCCTATAATAAGGGAAGTAAAAACTGATACCTAAATTCCCTCCGAGTTCTTTTGATCCATCCTGATTCCCGTACGGTAACGCATGTTCGTACACCTTAAAACAGGAACGGCTGACCCTGTACAATTCCTGTTACGGTGCATATGTAATACCTATTGATATTTACAAAAGTCATAAAATTTCCAAGGTTTGGAACTAATGGTTTTTATGCTGCCACAACTGATTGAGACTGACTCAAGTTAAAGCATATAGGTATTAATTACATTACTTTCCTTCCTATAATAAGGAAAGTAAAAACTGATAAATTCCCTCCGAGTTCTTTTATTTTGTTCCCTCTTGATCCATCCTGATTCCCGTACGATAACGCATGTTCGTACACCTTAAAACAGGAACGGCTGACCCTGTACAATTCCTGTTACGGTGCCAGGACGTAGACAAAGTCAACATAGAGACGAACATAAATATCCAGTGTTCCCGGATTCAAGAGGAAATACATAAACAACGTATGAACTACAGCGAGGTGGACTCGAATAATGTACACTTATGTTTAAACATGAACATGACTGTTGTCCATGAAGTGGCATGTATTTTGATATTTATTCTACAGGGTCGCTAATTGGAGCTAGGTAAAAATTAAGCTAAATTTGAGTTGAAACTTTTTGGTAGCCAGCCCTGTTAGCTTGGTTGTAAACGCTAGACCGCGGGTTCAATTCCCTCTCGGGGCGGAGTTCTACAGGGTCGCGAATTGGAGCTAGGTAAAAATTAAGATAAATTTGAGTTGAAACTTTTTGGTAGCCAGCCCTGTTAGCTTGGTTGTAAACGCTAGACCGCGGGTTCAATTCCCTCTCGGGGCGGATTTTATCCTGAAGGGATAATGTTCGCTCTCGGAACGCGCTATTGATGTATTAGCCCACGAATCTCTGGAGCTTTGGGGAAGGGGGCAAAGAAGTGTATACGCCACTAAGCATGACCCTAGACCACCGGAATATCATGTGGTTCTATAAAGTAAAAAAAAAAAAAAAAAAAAAAAAAAAAAACCGCCACAAAATAATAAATAAATTGTCTGGCTAGGGGACGTTTTTTTTTTTTAAAACAGGTTTGACAGAGGGAACTGTAACTGCTATGGTATTATCGCCCCGAAATCGAAGAGAGAAGGAAGACAGGATAGGAGAAAGCCAGCCGTTCCGAGAACGAACATTATCCCATCAGGATATGTTCGTTGGTCCAGTGGGGGGCACGGTTGGTCCAGTGGTAACGCGCTTGCTTGCCATGCAGAAGGTCCCGGGTTCGAATCCCACCATCGACAAAAATTTGTTAGCGGAACAGGCTTTAGACTGCATTCTCTCAGATGATCTCACAGACCTAAGCCTCCGTCACACACGTTCCGACCTCGGTCTGTTAAGACGGTCTGAGCGTGTGAGTGGTGAGCATTAGTTTTGGCTTTTGTTAGGGTAGAATATTATTATTGAATTGATTACGTAAGCGGTAATTTACAAGTGGTAACTATTACGCTGCAACGGAACTGTTAAAGTACACCCTGGAGTTCCATTACCTAAATCATAAACAGATTCATATTGCAATACTCAAAAATAGTGAGAAGAACTTCAAAAGAAAAATGAATACAGCTATCAACTCGTCATTCAAATGGTTACCTCTTCTCCTATTCCTCTTCTCATTATTATTTTTTTTTCTTTTTTTTTTATAATTAAGCAAGGTCTATTGTAATAATTATGCATTGTACAATGTTAAACCCATAAAATACACGAGACCTTGTTTAGACTGCTGGGGTGAAGGGACTTTTTAGTCTCATTCGAGCAGGATAAACAAGGTATATTCTATTCTACCTAATTATTATACATCCCTAATAGAAGAGAGATCATCTATTTATCTAAACCACGCGAAGATAATATTGGTGCAAATGGTGATAATAATCCAAAAAGCAAAGAGCTTTGATGGTATAAATCTCAGCTTTACCGATCCTGTTGATACAAAGTAAATTAAAACACTTCTAACCACCCTGGGTTAACTTCCCCTGTCTACAGACAATTCGAGAATTCCATTTCCATTTTGAGCGCATATAATTCCCAGAGCTATTTTGTTTACCCCTTCCCTCCTCACACCTCTTACATCGTTCGTCTTTGTATTTCACTTTAATTTCGTCTCTCACACACACAATTTTTACTGTTACCTATTATTTTTTCACTTCTTCTTAATAGTGAGAAGAACTTCAAAAGAAAAATGAATACAGCTATCAACTCATCATTTAAATGGTTACCTAATTATTATACATCCCTAATAGAAGAGAGATCATCTATTTATCTAAACATTCTAAACCACGCGAAGATAATATTGGTGCAAATGGTGATAATAATAATCCAAAAGGCTTTGATGGTATAAATCTCAGCTTTACCGATCCTGTTGATACAAAGTAAATTAAAACACTTCTAACCACCCTGGGTTAACTTCCCCCGTCTACAGACAATTCGAGTTTCGAGAATTCCATTTCCATTTTGAGCGCATATCATTCCCAGAGCTATTTTGTTAACCCCTTCCCTCCTCACACCTTTTACATCGTTCGTCTTTGTATTTCACTTTAATTTCGTCTCTCACACACACAATTTTTACTGTTACCTATTATTTTTTCACTTCTTCTTGCAATGTTTTCCATTTTAATGTGTCTCTCTAGTACTTTTCCGTTTGGTTGTTGGGTGGTTTGTTGGTTAGCCTACATCACCTTTCTTTAGCAACAGCTTCCTCAGCAATAGTTTCGGTTATCTCCAAAATATGTTGCTCCTTGCTTATCTTTTTCTTATTCACTATACTATTCTTTTCTCTTTCACCTTTTGTGTATCTCCACTTCTCTTTCCCTGGAGGGTGATAATAATCCAAAAAGGCTTTGATGGTATAAATCTCAGCTTTACCGATCCTGTTGATACAAAGTAAATTAAAACACTTCTAACCACCTTGGGTTAACTTTCCCCGTCTACAGACAATTGGAGAATTCCATTTCCATTTTGAGCGCATATAATTCCCAGAGCTATTTTGTTAACCCCTTCCCTCCTCACACCTCTTACGTCGTTCGTCTTTGTATTTCACTTTAATTTCGTCTCTCACACACATTTTTATTTATTTATTTATTTTTTTTCACTTCTTCTTGTAATGTTTTCCATTTTAATGTGTCTCTCTAGTACTTTTCCGTTTGTTTGTTCGATGGTTTGTTGGTTGGCCTACATCACCTTTAGCAACAGCTTCCTCAGGAATAGTTTCGGTTATCTCCAAAACATGTTGCTCCTTGCTTATCTTTTTCTTATTCACTATACTATTCTTTTCTCTTTCACCTTTTGTGTATCTCCACTTCTCTTTCCCTGGAACATCTCCTTTGTTTTTCACGATTGTATTTTCTCCTCTGGCTGTCTTTTCTCTACCTTCCGTTCTTTCTCACTTCCTCTACCCACATTCTCGCTTGTATTATCGTTAGTCTTATTGGGTTGAGTTTTAAATATTTCAACTGAAATTTAATCTCCTTTGTTTTTCACGATTGTATTTTCTCCTCTGGCTGTCTTTTCTCTACCTTTCGTTCTTTCTCACTTCCTCTACCCACATTCTCGCTTGTATTATCGTTAGTCTTATTGGGTTGAGTTTTAAATATTTCAACTGAAATTTCTCCCTACATACATATTTTCTTACTTCATATTTCTCTTTGCATGCTGTATACAGATCTACAAGGTGTACTGGAAAGGCTATTGCCTCATGTGGATAAAACTAGATTTTTCTTACTTCATATTTCTCTTTGCATGCTGTATACAGATCTACAAGGTGTACTGGAAAGGCTATTGCCTCATGTGGATAAAACTAGATTTTATACAGTGTAAAAGAAAGTGAAATTTGGTCCTAAAAATCATTCCTTTTGTATTAAGACGATGTGCCATTGACATTGATTACGCAAAGATTTTGAGTTAAATGTAACACCTTTCTTTTTACTTTTAAAAACATTATAATCTTTGGATTGTAGGTATTTTCAGTGGAAAAAGTGCAAAACTCTAATGATATATGGTATAACGGGAAGTTTCACTGTAGGTGCAACAACAGTGACTTTCAACTCTTAGCTGGATTACCCAGTGGAGATTTCAACAGTTCGGGACAAAGATTTTGAGTTAAATGTAGCACCTTTCTTTTTACTTTTAAAAACATTATAATCTTTGGATTGTACCTAGGTGTTTTCAGTGTAAAAAGTGCAAAACTCTAATGATAAGGTATAACGGGAAGTTTCACTGTAGGTGCAACAACAGTGACTTTCAACTCTTAGCTGGATTACCCAGTGGAGATTTCAACAGTTCGGGTTTCTAAAAATCATTCCTTTTGTATTAAGACGATGTGCCATCGACATTGATTACACAAAGATTTTGAGTTAAATGTAGCACCTTTCTTTTTACTTTTTAAAACAACATAATCTTTGGATTGTAGCTGTTTTCAGTGTAAAAAGTGCAAAACTCTAATGATATATGGTATAACAGGAATTTTCACTGTAGGTGCAACAACAGTGACTTTCAACTCTTAGCTGGATTACCCAGTGGAGATTTCAACAGTTCGGGCATTTTAAGTAAAGTTTTCCAAGATTTCATGGCAGAGCATTAACGCCTCTCGGTATATTCTCCCTCCCTCACGAGAGAAGCTTGATGGTTCTGATGCCTTGAGAATTATGAACTACAACAGTTTAAAAGGGATAAATTATTCAGGTATTCAACGGAGAACCGTTTCCAAACTCTGCAAAACGAACCCAATTGAATTATGAACTACAACAGTTTAAAAGGGATAAATTATTCAGGCATTCAACGGAGAACCGTTTCCAAACTCTGCAAAACGAACCCAATAATGTGAGAAGGTAGTCGGTAACACACAAAAGAGAAGTAGAGGATATGGACTTATGGAGCAAAGAAAATTTAACAAGCAGGGTCCGTCCCTCCGGGAATTTTTTAGCCCGTAGTGATTAGAGAAAATCAGTACCTATGTACCTACCTAATTTGTTTAATATTCAGTTTATTATTATTCTTGATTTGATTTTTTGATCCCACCGTCAAACGCATCAATTTTCCGTCAGTAAAAGGGGTTAAAAGATTTCAGCTGAGCTTTGCCAATAAAATTTGCAATGAGGAAATTTTACTCCTAACTGAACTTAACTCGAGTTAACGCGAGAGCAAACATTGTTCTGGATTAGAAAATTGCTGATCTACACCATTGTGGATCAGCTCAACATTTCCTATGTTATAAAAAGTAAAAAAAAAGGTTTTATTGAAAACGCATATTTTTTTATATCTTTGATATTAGATGAGAATACCTGATCAAATGCTTTCGAATGATCCATGTAAATATACTTAATCCCGTGAAAGAATCTCTCCAGGAAATCCCAGGAGCAAAGTCCACTTCTGTAAGCTTCAAATAGGTATTACTCTTGCTGATCTCACGATATTATCCTTTATGTAAACACGTTGATAATGTTTAAAATAGGTACTTAGAATTACTCGTTTTACTAAGAAGTAATTACAGAAGCAATAACGACAGCTCGTAAATAACCATGGTAATCTGTCTCATCTTGTAATTTACAACCATTAAATTTCGTGGCGGTGATCAAATTTACTTAATCCCGTGAAAGAATCTCTCCAGGAACTCCCAGGAGCAAAGTCCATGCACTTCTGTAAGCTTCAATTATTACTCTTGCTGATCTCACGATATTATCCTTTATGTAAACACGTTGATAATGCTTTAGGTAGGTACCTACTTAGAATTACTCGTTTTACTAAGAAGTTATTACAAAAGCAATAACGACAGCTCGTAAATAACCATGGTAATCTGTCTCATCTTGTAATTTACAACCATTAAATTTCGTGGCGGTGATCAAATTTCTTAATCTCTAATGCATCCTCGCCTGTGGTGCTTTATCTGGAATCCACAACCACAACCCATAACGGAGTATTATACAAGACATTGTGATGGGAGACAAGGAAATGCATTGTGTAATAGTATGCGACGGTGTCTTTAACATAATGTAACACAATACCTACGTGTTTCTACTCCAAACACTCTCAAATGGAGCAACCTGAACTTTGTATTTATCGCTCTTTCCCCAATCCTCAACTTCCATATATGTAATGTAAATGTAATGTAAATGCAGTTTCTTTGTGTTATTATGTCACAACTTTGGTACTCACTGCAGCATTGTAGGATTTTTCCCAATATCTCAATAATCCTAAAATCCAATGTTTACCTACCATCTGGCACCGGTCGCTATGCGCATTTATATGTCATAGCTACTCATTTTCCTCACGAGGTTGAGTGGGCCCCGCAACAGCCAGTCACGGAATCAATTATTTGCATGATACAAATTTCTTGACCCCGCCGGAAATCGAACCCGGGTCTCCCGCGTGCAAGGCGAGCGCAGTGACCTCTACGCCATGGGAGCTGACTAACTTCCATATATTCATCTCTTCCATTTCCCCCAAATCCTTTCTCTTCCTTATGAAAACTCATTCAAATTTTACACTCATCTTCCTCTTCCCATTCATTGTTATTTCCTTCGTTCATAATTACTAGAATTACCCACTGTAGAGTTGCAATCTGGAATTACTCTCTCTCCTCTCTCACTCACTCTCTCTTTCTGGCTTTCCTATCGAGTCGGAAGTAAATTTTCCGAAAATTTTGACACAGTAATCCCACCCCACTGCAGCCTCTAATTTGAGGTTTCCCGGTGTGTTTTGACGCGTGACATTCTAATTACAAGATAATGAGAACAACCTGTTCAAGTGATTGAATGAGAACTTTCTCAGAACCAAAGATCGTGTGAAATGGGTGAAGAGTGTTGAAATTAAAGGAGCCTTTTCATAAGACCTTTTCCTAAGCCTCTTATTACCTCATTAGATGGGCAAATGCTCACAACTTTTTTGTTTACTGTAAAAACCACCCACATCAAATTCGTGCTCACATTCTTAGAGCAATAAGTTCTCGTAACTCCACATTCTTGTAGCAATAAGTTCTTGTAACTTTCGTCTCCTACATTAGGAATGAGCTGAAAGTCAACATGTGAGTGTAAATATTTAAGAACTTTTTCAGCTCGGGAAGTGAAATATTCACTGAACATGTCAAATTTAATTGTTACAGTTAAAAGCTTGGAAAAGAAAGTTGTGAGAACGATATGTTTACTGTTTGACTTGAGAAAGAGAAAGAGTAAAACGGGATACATAAATAATTTGAAACAAATATCACGATAACTATTTTTTATCCAATTCCTTAATGTTGAAGAATTAGGGACAATTAGTTGGAAATTTTCAGAAAACTGTTAAAGGATTTGGCTTTATTAGATCATTATCAAGCATTTTGGTGAATTTATTGGTTATTAGTTATTAGAGTATCCTCCGATGATAGTCCTTTGGAACCATTTGTAAAATTTTATATCCCGTAAATGTTCTTTTTCTTTCGAATTTTATTGATAGATATTGTCAATAATCTATTGATGCTGATTCTGAAGACCCCGTTGTTGATTCTGAATGTTATTCTTTGTTTTATGATTTCAGGTAAGTCAATTCTTTCTTTGTCTACACATTTGGCTCATTTTGATATCTCTGTACTTCAGTGGTGACGAGGTAAGTTTATAAATAATCAACCAATCAACTTATTATTTCCAAGTTTACAACTATACTAAACGTTTCGGGAATCTAGGTGAATCATCATCTTCTTGAGATAAGGTTGACAATAACATCCCTTCTGGCTTCTGGAGTCTAAAATGTAGGTCAAATGAAATTCGATTGAAACATAATAGCAAACATTACTATCGTTTTAAAGCTTACACTGGCAATAAACAAAGACTTTAGTCCCTGAGGGAGTACACTATTTGAAAAGGACATTTAGGAGCACCAACAACTCGATGTAAATAAGTTTACAAACATTTTACATGCATTAAACAAATGTAAAACATATATTTCGTAGTAAAAATTGTATGAATGCTTGGAAATTCAATTCGCCCATTGACTTTTCATTTAGTGCTGTTTTTGAATATTTAATGAAAAGCACAAAATAGAAACGTTTGTCCTTTCAAGCTCAACAGACGAGAGGAACACAAGATGAAATTTATTTTTGAACGGGAGAGTGAAAGAGAGAGACAAAGGGGGAGAGAAACAGTGATAGGGAGGAGGAAGGGGAGGGAGAGAAAGAGAGGAAAGGAGAGTATTTATTTTGTAAAACTTATTGATATTTTGTTTTATACTGTTGTTCATGGGAACATTTTTCTCTCTACAAATTGTTTCAGTACTCAACATTGGTAACAATTTATTTTGTAGTCTTTTCAATCGTAAATATAGGTAATAAGACATAATTTCGTTGCCCTTTATCTTTAGACATAATCCGGAATTATTGTAGTTCTTTTAATCCGGAATGTAGTATCTTTATATCCCGTAATTTCATTTATTTTAATGTACATTAGGTACAGAACTGTGGAGCAATTCAAGTGTTTTCTAAACCGTTTATTTTCCAATTTTAAAGGTAAATTCATTTAGTCCTAAATTCATTTTCAGGCATTTGCCTCAATTTAGAGAAAACACCTTGGAAATTTTAACACATAAAATTTTGTGTAAAGGAGAAAGCAGGCACTGAACACAAAAAAGGTTGATAAAAATGGACCGTGTTGTGTAATCTCTGGAAATAGTGGGCATAGGGATAGGCTAGGAGAACGGCGGAAGAAGGGTAGGAGAAGGGTTGTGTTTGTTATCACGTTTTGTTTTAATGGGAATGAAATTGAATCAAACAGAACACACCATTGTTGAGATTAGGGTAAACAGAGAGGCATTTTCTATTATTTATAGGCTTAACCGTGGCCAAGTTTTATGCTTTATCTGTCTATGTAGCTTTAACCAAGTTCCATGCTCAAAATCCCTTCAGAAACAGATTTTAGATATTTATTTTGTTTTCTTAGAAGAAATACTTCCCCCTAGCAATAAAGGTCTGTAGAATTTGGGATCTGAGTAGAAAGACAAAGTTTAGATGGAAACTTTAAACTCAATTTGTATGAACGCCTGGAATCTAGTTACGTATGCAATGTGCAGTGATCAAAATGATGGGCGAATACATCACTCAACATAATATATCAACCGAACCGGTACTGTAGAGTTTCCATGGTCGGTGGGTACTGTAGAGTTTCCATGGTCTTGGATTCATACATAGATTCAGAGAAAAGAAAGAGTAAAGGTATTTTTAAGATCAACTTGACTGACTTCACTTCATTCTTTTTCTTGAACGTAGAGTTTTCCATTTCCCCAAATTTCTCCAACCTTTAACCAAGTAAAAATTAAACAGAGCAAATTATTTTAGGGGGCGAAATTTTCTCACGCGCCCGCGAACTTGGTAAAAAAAAATATTAAAATGTTTGCAAGAGATATAGATATAAATGACTATAGGTCTATATTATTTATATATTTATTTATATTTTTTACTGAAGCAGATGGCGGCCAAAGTTGACAAAAACTTTTTAATGTCGGAAGAGTAAAACAATTAAATTCAGTGATAGCGTCTCAGCTCCCTCTTTCTCTCCTTTCTTTCTCCCGCTTTCTTTCCTTTTCTCTAAATTTTCTCTCTCCCTCTTTTCCTTCTCTTTCCTCTACCTTTCTCCCTATTTTTACCTCCCCTTTCTGTATCTATTTTCTCTTCCTTTCCATAAGTTCAATATTACATTAGGGGGGATATTTTTTGGTAAATTAAACTTATTAACCATCACCCTCAGTAATTGTTTGCATGATTTCAAGTTTGAATGATTTGAATATTATATTTGTGGTACCTGTGAAGTTTCCTGTGCTGATTTTGGGACTAAACTTTTAATACGATGATTAATTTGACCTTGTGCATTTAACCTACTCGTGTTTTAACCTATTTACTCGTAAGACCTTGGTTGATTCGTAGGTCTAAACGTACTCCCTATTACACCTCCGCCTTTGAAAAATGAACCAAAATCAACTCCGCGAAATTAAAAGGAACCTCAAACAATGCCGCCTCCCACTTGCGTTTCCAACTAACTGAAAATAAAACAAGTACGTGGTGCGGTTACTAAGTAAAAACACTAATTATAAACGAAAATAATGAACAGGGGTGGCCGAAGAGGGGAGAGGAAGAGGACAGGTAGGGGGAGAGGGGAAGTAGGGAATAAGGGTAGGGGTATAAAGAGGGGTAGGGAAATGAATACTGCTGTACCACTTTTTTGGAGAAGCAGGAGAGAGAGAGAGAGAGAGAGAGAGAGAGAGAGAGAGAGAGAGAGAGAGAGAGAGAGAGAGAGAGAGAGAGAGAGAGAGAGAGAGAGAGGGAGAGAGAGGGGGAGAGAGAGGAGAAAAGAGAATGAAGAGGGGTGGGAGCTAATTTTGAATGGATGATGGTTTGGACAAGAAGGGGAAGAGCTCATTTTGAGCGGAAGTGAGTTTGGGGAGGGGGAGAAGGTAGAGGAGAGCTGAAGGGAGAGAAAGCTGCTTGCAACATTTTTAAACTTTAATTTTTATTGTTATCCCCTTTTTGTTTCTTTCTTACATTTTCGGGGAAAAAATAGTAATAATACCTACAAAAAATAGTACAACAGTGTCTTCTTCCTCCTTCTTCTTTTTCTCCTTCTTCTTCTTGTTCCTCTTCTTAGGGGCAACTGCGAATCCCTGTGTGTATTGAGAGCGATTTCGGACCCCTCTACAGAAAGCAAATAAGTCTTCTTTGAATCCGATATCAAAATAAATTACTTAAATTTGGCACGTTATCTTGGGACACCCTGTATACTGTAAATACGTAGGGTGCCCGTTCAACTGTTAAGAATTGACAAACTAAGGCCAAATTTTCTGATAAGACAATCATGTTGCACACAAAAAATAAAATAAAATAATAATAATACATAGATCATAGAAGGACTTATCCAAACCTGGTCGACCTATATATCAAATTAAAGGTCTTTTGACCAGGAACACGAAAGTGGCGGTACAAATTTTGTCCAAAAAAACTGGGTTTTGCAGGATTTTTTTCACATTTTCTCACACCAATGAGCTCTGATCTTGAAATTTGTCGCGACGAGCTATGAACTCAAAGCGAGAAAGTTTTAGATAACACTTGACAAATTTTGTCCAGAAAACCAAAAAAACAAAAAAACTGGGTTTTGCAGGATTTTTTCCACATTTTCTCACACCAATGAGCTCTGATCTTGAAATTTGTCGCGACGAGCTATGAACTCAAAGCGAGAAAGTTTTAGATAACACTTGGTATAACACTTCAGTCGATAATTTAAGTTTTTGCGTCATCTATGTTAATCTACGCCGAGCGAGGCTAATAAATGGATGGGTGACTTAAACATTATATTGGTAGTTATTAGGAAACATTAAAAGGAATAAAGGGAGAACGGGCTCTAGTCATAACACTTGAGTCGATAATTTATGACCGGTTTTAGCGTCACCTTAGTTAAGCTACGCCGCGCAGGGCCAATAAATGGATGGGTGACTTAAACATTATATTGGTAGTTATTAGGAAACATTAAAAGGAATAAAGGGAGAACGGGCTCTAGTCTTGATTTTAAATCATTACATGAAAATAAAATCGAAAATCAAATCAATAATAATAATAATAATGAACTGAATATTAAACAAATTAGGTAGGTACATAGGTAACCACAATCGAATAAACTACAAGCTAAAAAATTCCCGGAGGGACGGGCCCAGCTTGTTCTTCCTCTTTTCCCTCCCCTCTTTTCCCTCACTTTTCGTCCCTTCTCTCTCCCTCTTCTTCCCCTTTTTCCTCCCTCTTCTTCGTCCCCTTTTCCTCCCTCTTCGTCTCTTTTTCCTCCCTCTTCGTCCCCGTTTCCTCCCTCTTCGTCCCCTTTTTCTCCCTCTTCGTCTCTTTTTCCTCCCTCCTCTTCCCCTTTTCCTCCCTCGTATTCCCCTCGCGTGCAAGGCGAGCGCAGTGACCTCTACGCCATGGGAGCTGACTAACTTCCATATATTCATCTCTTCCATTTCCCCCAAATCCTTTCTCTTCCTTATGAAAACTCATTCAAATTTTACACTCATCTTCCTCTTCCCATTCATTGTTATTTCCTTCGTTCATAATTACTAGAATTACCCACTGTAGAGTTGCAATCTGGAATTACTCTCTCTCCTCTCTCACTCACTCTCTCTTTCTCTCTCTTTCTGGCTTTCCTATCGAGTCGGAAGTAAATTTTCCGAAAATTTTGACACAGTAATCCCACCCCACTGCAGCCTCTAATTGGAGAGAGAGAAAGGGAGTAAACAACTTGAGAGAGAGATAGGGAGTAAACAACGTGAGAGAGGGAGAGAGACAGAGAACGGGAGAAGCAATGTGAGAGAGAGAGAAAAAGAAAACAGACTGTTAAATACTTTTTCTTTTCGAGATTAATGTAAACATTATGATAAAGAGGGGGGATAAACAGTAGATATAGAAGAGAGGGAGAAGGCATAGACAGAATTGAAGAGAGGGAGATAGGGAGGGAGGGAGAGAGAACGTGTATTGATTTCAAAGTCACACAAATAAAAGAGGGAAATAAGTGATGAAGTTTGAAGTGGGAGGGAAACGAAAAAGAAGGACGAGGGGAAGAAGGAGAGAAAGAGGGAGAAAGAAAGAGAGAGAGGGAGAGAGAGGAGGGAGATACTCGGTATTAGTAAAGATAATGCAAGCTAATGTTTTCCATTCTTTCATACTGTCTGTATTATTATCATTATCTCTATCAATCACTTATTGTTATCTTCAATTTATTGTACCTAAATTTTCAAAAGCTCTCCCCATCTAAAACATGCATTTTATAGTTGGTGGGTAAGTAGGTATTTACAAAGCAGAACAGATGTAGCTAATGGCATGATTGTCATGTACTTACAGACCCACACTGAATGTCTGAATCAATATTGTATTTATGTCGATGTAGTTTTCATTACTCGAACTTGTTATTACTAATTACTAGGTACTCGTTACATCGTCAGTAAATAGGTACTTGTAACCTTAATTGGGTAAACATTGGGTATAAACTCTTTTAAACGTCACATAGTTCTGAGGGGTTTGATATTTTCTTCGTAGTAAATTGTTAAGTACAATTATGAAGGTACTTTACTTATTGATATTACAATATTATCTAGGTACCTACCTATGCGTTACTTATTGATTGATATTACCTAGTACCTACCTATATGTACGAATATTATGTGTAGAATGTATTTGGAAATCAACAGAACCCATTGGAGAGTGTCTCTTGAATACTAACGGGACGTACAAGAATTCAAGCTACTAATAATACCTTGAGTCTTGGGATGAGACAGGAGAAAAAAAAAAAAAAAAAAAAAAAAAGCACCCAAAGTCTATAATGACTGAGACGGAGGGAACGAGATACAAACTTTTTCAATTTACTTCTGCTTAAATTTTTTTATCTCTTTGAAAAGTTTGGAATTTTCTTTTAATTAAATACAAACATGTAAGTAAGTGCTAGATCCCGTTACTTTTCTTTCCACCGACTTAGTTCGGAAAATTTCCTAACGAAAATTCTTCTGTGTCAATGCTCCTTTTCTGTACCAATTATTTTCCTCATAAAATAGGTAGGAAAGCCTTTAATGGGTAGCTATCTAGCTATGAATGGGTGTGTTTCATTTTTACTTTCCTTATCCTATAGGAAGGTACTGTAATCGGGTCAAATTTTCGATGGTGAATTTTTAGTGCCAAAACACGTTTTGAGGTCCGTAGAGCCTAAATACAAAGTTTCAGCCATTGCCATTGGTCCGTGTGTCTGTCTGTCCTTCTGTCTGTCTGTAAACAAAATAATTATCTCGAGAACGGTAAGAGCTAGAGACTTCAAATTTGGTATGTAGTCCACAAATGTGACAAGGACGTAACACAAAACTTTTTGATCAAGATGGGTGCTGCGTTTGGCTGTATTTTGACATATTTTTGGCGGCTTTCGACCGCTTTTTAGCGGGTTTCAGCTATACTGACTAGACGGTTAGAGATATTGTGAAAGTTAGAATAGAAGAACTTGTAATCGGGTCAAATTTTCGATGGTAAATTTTTAGTACCAAAACACGTTTTGAGGTCCGTAGAGCCTAAATACAAAGTTTCAGCCATTGGTCCGTGTGTCTGTCTGTCCTTCTGTCTGTCTGTCTGTAAACAAAATAATTATCTCGAGAACGGTAAGAGCTAGAGACTTCAAATTTGGTATGTAGTCCACAAATGTGACAAGGACGTAACACAAAACTTTTTGATCAAGATAGGTGCTGCGTTTGGCTGTATTTTTACATCTTTTTGGCGGCTTTCGACCGCTTTTTAGCGGGTTTCAGCTATACTGACTAGACGGTTAGAGATATTGTGAAAGTTAGAATAGAAGAACACCCAAATAAGCATCATTCAATATGATAAGGAAAGTCGTGTGATGTTCACACCAGCTTTTTTTTCCTTTTTCTTCCCATGCTCCTTAATTTTCCAAATTTAATCACTCAGTTCTAAAGGTCTCCGTCTGATTTTCATGATCTTTATTTTTTGTCTGGTTGCTAATCCATTGAGAGAAAGTATGCAATTATCACTGCGATCTTTATAGTTCTGTTGTAAGATTACTTTGATTTTCTAATAAGTTATTATTCTACTGAATGCTGTGCTCCTGCTTAAAGCACACACTCTGCAGTCTGCATGTTCCAATTAAGATTACCTACCTAAAACTTTGGCCATTCTCATAATCCCAATCTTTATAGTTCTGTTGTAAGATTACTTTGATTTTCTAATAAGTTATTATTCTGTGCTCCTGCTTAAAGCACACACTCTGCAGTCTGCATGTTCCAATTAAGATTACCTACCTAAAACTTTGGCCATTCTCATAATCCCTATGCTAAAGACTTAAAATGTCATTAATTCCGATCTTAACTTACCTATAAACATCTGACATTATGGGGAGGATTCCTCCCAGACTTTCTTCCTCTCTGCAAACATAAACACCAAATAAACTTCCCTCCAGCCAAGACTTCAATCCCTCTATCTTCCCAACTTCTATTCTTCCTTCCTTTTAGTGTCCAATAAGTCCCCAACTTGTATTATTGTTATACATATGTATTGTTTAGCTTCCACAATCTCCATTCCCAATGACCCTTCTTGCCCTTCCTTCCTTCCTTCCTTCCTTCAGTGTCCAATAAGTCCCCAACTTGTATTATTGTTATACATATGTATTGTTTAGCTTCCACAATCTCCATTCCCAATGACCCTTCTTGCGTCCCCAAGACACCTATGTTTGGGCGTGTAAGAATGGGGGGTGAATATGGGTAATATCGAGGGGAAATGTAGCAGTAACAATAATCATAAAGTGCACCTGGATACCGTTTTGTCTTTCTTGTACCCCCTCTCTTTCCCCTCAGTCCTCCACCCCTGGGTCTCAGGAAAAGGGCACTTCCAGGAGAAATCGTAAAATTATTCTTTCCCTTTCTTGACTGTTATGTCCTCGTTTGAGAAAAAAAAGAGGGCGGTTTAACTGCAATAAAATCTCTCTAACTTCCTCCGTGATGCTGTTTTCATTCTTTCTCTTTTATCGGGACTCAGGCCGAGGTCTTTCTCATTCTGTCTGGTTACTTTCTCTTGGGAATACATACCAGTCTCAACAGAAACATATAACGGTGTAAATCTAAACTCTTAGACGAGAAAAAAGGGAAAAAATGATTGAAATTTGAAACTCATCTTTCCTTCTTGTCCCTTACATTTTTTTCCCCTAAGCCCCGGAGGAGTGTTAAGGTACATTATCTTGAGGAGGGAAAAACTTGTAATGAAATTCTATGCTGGGAGGTCTACGCCATGTAATACATGTTTCCACATTGAGCTGTTTTGCTCCCAGGCCATCACTTGTACTAAATTATGTAAGAGACCAGACATAAACTTTCAAGTGGAAAAGGGACACAATGGCCGGGGTACCGAGGTAATTTTCTATTAGCGTCACTGTTTTTTTATAAAATGTTGCAAGCCAGTGGCGCGTGGCGTGGTGGTAGTAAGAACTTTGTCTTGGAGCCCGAGAAGCAAAATGAATTTCGAGAGTTGGAACCAATAAACGTATGTAGGTACCCAGATACTAACTACCTACAAAGGAATTTATACTAGGGATGGGTAAGTGTAAGGCGAGCAGGTATTTTTTCCTTGGCTCGATTTCGCCTCGTAGAATAAAGCTCCTTGAGTCTACTCTCAGATCTCAGAAAAATTCGATAAATCCGAGTAAAAAATTAACCTACAATTAACGAGAGAAGGAAAAAATTTAATGGTTATAAGAACAACCATTAAATTTAATCAAGCATGTTTTTGATCTCAAGGGACGTCCAGGGATTAGGCTACCGTTTCGCCAGAAAGTTTTATTCGATAAATCCGAGTAAAAAATTAACCTACAATTAACGAGAGAAGGAAAAAATTTAATGGCTATAAGAACAACCATTAAATTTAATCAAGCATGTTTTTGATCTCAAGGGACGTCCAGGGATTAGGCTACCGTTTCGCCAGAAAGTTTTAAAAAGGGGGGAAGGGCGGAAATTCTATTCTAAAATAAACTGGCAAAGATAATAGAATTCCAATTCTCCCTGGCATAATACGCCACTATAAAAGGTACAACCACTCGCTGAATACACAAGGGGTACTTGCACTATTGTGTATGTTTTGTTTTCTACCTCAGAAAACAGAGAAAAGTTCGCTGTCATGCTGGTTTGTAGTCGGGTATGCAAGTTGTCTCGAAAACTCGGTAGTTTTGTCTTCTCTGACCCAAATTTGGGCAAGTTTGGGTCACAAGTTACTAGCGGGGGAATTGTCCTCAACATGAGGTGCTGCGAGTATGACAGAGCTGAGCAACCCTCGGGAGATTATGTTTTGTTTTCTACCTCAGAAAACAGAGGAAAGTTCGCTGTCATGCTGGTTTGTAGTCGGGCATGCAAGTTGTCTCGAAAACTAGGTAGTTTTGTCTTCTCTGACCCAAATTTGGGCAAGTTTGGGTCACAACTTACTAGCGGGGGAATTGTCCTCAACATGAGGTGCTGCGAGTATGACAGAGCTGAGTAACCCTCGGGAGATTTATTAAGATTCTCACCAAGTTTACAACAACCCCTCGGACAAATGGTTTGGGTGAGATTTTAAAAGTTGTGAGCGAAAGAAGTGGCAGATCTCCAAGGACTCCTAGAAATCTTAATTTTATTTTTCTAGGTCTTATGTCTTACCTGTGGGCTTTTCAGCGGCAGATAGAACCATGGTTTCTGTATATCTATTACCTACCCTTATCCTGAAATACCTACTCGGTAACAAATGATTTCTTCAAATTAAATTGATTCCAAGGGCAAGGAACGACAGATGGAGTATGACTGAAGGCATGTGATGTGCTCCATCCACTCGAAAAAAGAACATAACGGATTTAAGAAAATCATCCATACCAAAAAAGCATCCGCGATCCATGACGAATTCAAGGTAATCGCGGTCAATGTGTTAGTTTGGGCAGCTCTTGTACATTGTGTTTCTGAAAACTGCTTTTTCTCAAACAGGAAACCCCTCGAATATTGACTTTACAGAAGGGAAAAAAATCTGCATTGAAGAGCCAGGGATAAAAATAATTACACTCGTGTTAAACTAATTTGTTTAATGTTCTTGCGTTATGTTGGCAGACATCGCCATGTTTGGTTCTCGTACTCCTCGTAGTCTCGTACATTATACGAGACCATAAAATCGCACGACATGCTCGTATGCTCTCTCCTAATCGTACAAGCTCCTGCCATAGATTCCCAACACAATTCCGAGAGCAATTAATTTCGGTGAAAGCGGTAATTTATATTTTCATACGTTTTCATGAAAAAAAAAAAAAAAAAAAAATCCCCTGCTCATAACCGCAGATTTTTTTGCCCCTTGTAGGTAGTCTGCAAATGTGACAAGGATGCAACACGAAACTTGAGAGAAAGTATGCAATTATCACTGCGACCTTTATAGTTCTGTTGTAAGATTACTTTGATTTTCTAATAAGTATTCTACTGAATGCTGTGCCCCTGCTTAAAGCACACACTCTGCAGTCTGCATGTTCCAATTCCAAACAGGAAACCCCTCGAACATTGACTTTACAGAAGAGAAAAAAATCTGCATTGAAGAGCCAGGGATAAAATTACACTCATGTTAAACTAATTTGTTTAATGTTCTTGCGTTATGTTGGCAGACATCGCCATGTTTGGTTCTCGTACTCCTCGTAGTCTCGTACATTATATGTACCACAGGTTTAAATGGGAAAAGGTTGTATACAAAATATCTCAAGAACGGTGGTACGAGCATGAACACTTTGCCGAAACAATAATATCCTGGAGGTAAAAAAGAGGAGCAAAAAAAAAGTTGGGAGAAATGGGGTACCTATTTTTACTTTCTATTACTACAGTATAGCACTATAGCGAGCTATACTAATAATGAAAGTATTGCAATCGGTCCAAATTTTCAAAATAGGGAAATGGTTGGAAATATCCGTTTTGGTATCCCCTGATGTCAACAAAGTGATTTTTAGCCCATGGTCTGTACGTATGTAATTATGTATGTACCACAGGTTTAAATGGGAAAAGGTTGTATACAAAATATCTCAAGAACGGTTTGTCGCAGAGCGATGAAATTTGGTATGCTATCCCCGTATGCTCCAAGGACGAGACTGTAACAATTTGGTCAAAAACGGATAGTCACCCATCCAGATATTAACCAAAGTCAATGTTTCTTCAGTGGAAAAGGTGCATGGTATACAAAATATCTCAAGAACGGTTAGTCCTAGAGCGATGAAATTTGGTACGATATACCGATATGGTCCAAGGACGCGTCTGTAATAATTTGGTAAAAATCGGATAGTCACTCATCCAGATATCAACCAAAGTCAATGTTGCTTCGGACTTGGAAAAAAAAATCGATTTTTTTTTTTTGATACTTTATATGATTCCTTATTACACGGGGAGTATTTTAAGATACAAAATTTTCGACCAAAAATCGGCCGCTATATAGGCGGCTTGGGACTTGGAAAAATTTTCACTTTTTTTTTTCAAATACGTATTCCGCAAATGTAATAGAAAGTCGTGTGATGTTCACACCAGATATTTTTTTTTTTTAGTATGCAGGCAATCTCATGTACTTGTAACGTTCATACTTCCGGGTAAATATAGGGTAAGTGTACCATTTATTCGCCCATCTAAAAAACGTACCATTTATTGGCCCACCTGCCCACATTTTTTTTTTTCCCCTAATTTTTGTTTTTATGACTACAATTTTTGAATAGCACTGGTTCGCTAGCAGTCTTTAAGCCCTTTCTTTTGATGAAATTGGATCTTGAAAAAGTTCGTCTAGTGATCACCTGTTTTGCTGTCGATGAATAGCCTCTAATTGGGGATAGTAGAGATATTAGAACCCCTATTCAAATGCCCAACTGTTTGTCAGGATAAAGATCTAGGGGTGTTTGGAGTGCCACTATTGTATAGCAGGCTAAATAGAATGAATATCACACCTTACTTAAATCTAGCTACTGCTTAGGTAAACATAGGTACTTCTTAGGTAAATAGAGGTACTTCTAGGTAGCACTAGCCCGGGGTCCCGGTTACTACCTATGTGGAAAATTAATTTCCATAAATGCTTCATAACGCCTTGAGCACGTTACATCTATGAGAATCAGTAAGATGGTAGGGTAAAATAATAATAATTAAGTTAAAAAAATCCATGTTAGTACAAACTCACGTATAGGTACCTACCTAGGTATCTACCTAAAAAAAATATAATAATAATAATCTCTAATGGACGTATGTATCTAGGTACCTAGGTACCTACTACCTATATATATTTTTTCAAGTGCTCTTTAATATAAAAAAAAGAAAAATTATCTCACCCAAATAATAGGTAATAGGTACATAACAAATTAGTAATGGAAAAAATATTATAAAACAAAACTATGTATGTTCACTGCACTGTGAAATTTGTTTATTAAAAGCACCCCCAAAGGTCCGATAGGCCCAACATCAAAAGAGCAAACAATTCCCTCTAGGTAAATAGCTTTACATACCTACCTATTAATATAGATTTATTCTTTGTCTCACTTTGACAATCCAAATGTTCTATTTTTACATTTTGCTTGAACAAATAAATAAATTAGTTTTATGTGAATTAAATACTTGTCCCTGAAAATTCAAAGTTAAATACCTTTAAGGGATTTTGTTCAAACAAAAAAATTAGTTTTATGTGAATTAAATACTTGTCCCTGAAAATTCAAAGTTAAATACCTTTAAGGGATTTTGTTCAAACAAAAGTACTTACATGATGCTGAGTTATTTTCGAAATGTGAAACATCAAAAAACTTTTCATTTTTTTCTCTGTTCGAAAGCAGAGGCGGGAAATATTTGTAACTCTCTCTCCCTCTTTCTGTGTTCATAATAAATGTATTAATATAAAAAATATATAATTAAATAATATTAGGTACCTAGTGTTCACTGAAACGCCTCTCCCTCTTTCTGTGTTCATAATAAATGTAGGTATTAATATAAAAAATATATAATGAAATAATATGAGGTACCTAGTGTTCACTGAAACGCTTTTCGAAAGCACTTTTTCTAACCTTGTTTTTAACTCAACGTTTGTTTTTCTCGTAAGGATAATATTAGAATTATGTTAGTTGTGACCAAAAGCAAATTCCAAAGCATTTGCCTATGTAGATATTATATACAAATTAATTAATTTAAAGGATCTTAGTTTTAAACTTTTAAAATAACAACTTTTAAAATAACATAACATACAGTCTGTAAGTTATATAAACCACATTTGGATACCAATAATAATAGCTTTCAGAGTTAACTAACATCATTGTCCTATGTCTCAATGGGAAGAGGAGCTAAAAAGTTTTAAATTTCATCTTCAAAAAAAAAAATCCAGAAGAAACCAAAGGTGTAAAAACCACTCCCCTCAAAGACCTCTATTTTTTCTACTTCCAGATCAAATTCGAAGCTTTCTCTACTTTCTTCTGTCACACAAAAATTTGAAGTCAGAAATAAGAGGTAAAAAAAATTCAGTAGGAAAACCTTTCAAGACAAGAAAAAAGGGAAAAAATGATTGAAATTTGAAACTCATCTTTCCTTCTTGTCCCTTACATTTTTTTTCCTAAGACCCGGAGGGGTGTTAAGGTACATTATCTTGAGGAGGGAAAAACTTGTAATGAAATTCTATGCTGGGAGGTCTACGCCATGTTATACATGTTTCCACATTGAAGCTGTTTTGCTCCCAGGCCATCACTTGTACTAAATTATGTAAGAGACCAGACATAAACTTTCAAGTGGAAAAGGGACACAATGGCCGAAAAAATGTACATACACTAAAACCTTATTTCCGGTTACGAATATTTATACCAATCCACCCCCTCCTCCCGATAAAATCCTGGATACCGGTCTGATATGTGGCCCCGCAAAGTACCTGCCAATGTAGCATTTGGCCCGCATACACATGGAAGTTGGAAATCCCTGATTTAGACCGTGTGGGTAAAGGGACTTTACAGTCTCATCCAGGCTATTCGATTTTCTATTCTATTCTAGTTTAATCAAAATGTAGTTTCCCATAGATAGCTGATCAGCCCCAAGGTCAAAAGCATATTTAATACTCGTATAACGAATAGGTATAACTACTTACCTATTGGCTTTAATATGGTGAGGTTATCTCCAAGCTTGGGTTTATCTCTAATAAGGTAGTTCAAAATGGATACCTAGTAATAACAATAACGCACGAGCTTTCTTGGTTTTGACCCAGATCTTCTTTATTAAAATCTCTTACGTCCTTGGGACAGTGGATTTTTTACTGATATTATGGAAAAGAAAAGGTCTTCGTCATTCCCTCTCTTTCTCTCCCCCTTTCTCTCATCCTTCTCTTACCTTGTCCTTCCCTCCCTTTTTCTCCCTCTGCATCCTTCCCTCTTTAGCTTTTCTATTTCTTTTTCATTCTCTCTTTATTTAAAAGTGCAATGAATAAAGCAAAGAGTAAATTTTAAAGAACAAGCAGAAATAAAGAGATAGGTACCTACTTTCAATATAGAGATAAACATGGAGCTGTAATAAAGAACACTAAAATCCAGAAATAAAAGAACAATATTTTTGCAATAAATCCTGCGTTCAAGATCAAGTTATAAATCTCCTAGTGTGAAGAAAGAAACACACCAAATTCAAATAAATTCTCTCCCGAAGCATGTTCTGCAATTCTGCATGCATTCCATGTCATCCGCAGTACGTGGGTATTTGTATTCTGGGGTTACAAAAACAGCACGAACAACTTACTCTTGCTAATTAATTGCATGCATTCCATGTCATCCGCAGTACGTGGGTATTTGTATTCTGGGGTTACAAAAACAGCACGAACAACTTACTCTTGCTAATTAAATTGGAAGCATTTGAACATGAGAGAAGGTAAAGAAAAGGCGGAAGAAAACCGCGAGAAATTTATTCGGAAAGTTCGCTCCAAATGAATTGCCAACCCTGGAGTGGATTTTGTGGCAAAGCTGTTACCCAACTAGCCGCGAGAAATTTATTCGGAAAGTTCGCTCCAAATGAATTGCCAACCCTGGAGTGGATTTTGTGGCAAAGCTGTTACCCAACTAGGTAGGATGGTTTCACGGGAAAGCTTTCTATTGTTGTGTTTAGAATGTTTTCAAGTGTCAGCGTAGCAGACGAGACGATTTTTCCTGATGTACGTATACGTATAGTATAGGTACATACTACATACCCAGTTACCCAGTTGATAGCACTAAATAATAGTATACATTATGGCCGTTTCATCATCATGTTTCATGAATCACAAATACATCAGGATGGTTTCACGGGAAAGCTTTCTATTGTGTTTAGAATGTTTTCAAGTGTCAGCGTAGCAGACGAGACGATTTTTCCTGATGTACGTATAGTATAGGTACATACCCAGTTACCCAGTTGATAGCACTAAATAATAGTATACATTATGGCCGTTTCATCATCATGTTTCATGAATCACAAATACATATTCACAAGAAATAATCGTGGTTAAACTTGATATCCCCTAAAGAAGGTATCGTATTTATCAGGCTCAACTGATATGAAATCACCTGTTTTGCTGTCGATGAATAGCCTCTAATTGGGGATAGTAGAGATATTAGAACCCCTATTTAAATGCCCAACTGTTTGTCAGGATAAAGATCTAGGGGTGTTTGGAGTGCCACTATTGTATAGCAGGCTAAATAGAATGAATATCACACGCTGGGAGTGCATTAGCTTTTGCATAGAAATGCCTAAATACGTAGTGCGGCGAATTCTTCAATATATCGTAGTTTCTTTTCTTCAAACCACAGCAAATTATGAATTTTTGGTAGAATATACGGATACATGTAGTAAAAGTTACAGCTTTACCTCCAAATAGAGGTATGTTTATTTCATTACCCCTTCAAGTCCTGGCGATACATCAAACACGTGTCAGTAGATTTCGTCTCCAGACAGCTAGACATAAGCTATACGTGTCCAAACTGATGAAATAGATTTTCAAGAAGATGCTCTTTTGTACTGATGACGTTCTCTCTGATCATTAAAAAATTATATCCATGTATTATGTACTTACCCCCGTAGGGGATTGGGACAACCATTTACAGCTTTACCTCCAAATAGAGGTATGTTTATTTCATTAACCCTTCAAGTCCTGGCGATACATCAAACACGTGTCAGTAGATTTCGTCTCCAGACAGCTAGACATAAGCTATACATGTCCAAACTGATGAAATAGATTTTCAAGAAGATTTTGTACTGATGACGTTCTCTCTGATCATTAAAAAATTATATCCATGTATTATGTACTTACCCCCGTAGGGGATTGGGACAACCATTTTATTCAGAGCAATGCAACGTGTTTTATTTCCACGAATTAGGTATGTACCTCCGCCATAGCTACAGAACACCACGTGCACACATTTCTCTTCATAATAATGACTTGTTTCATTAAATTATATGTTTTACTTTTTATTCAATGTCTCTTTATTTTTATTTCATTCTCGTTAACATCAACAGCCAGAGGAGGGAAAAGCGTCGTATTAAAAAATAAATAAAAAAATAAAAAAAAACTGACAATTGAAAAAAGAACGGAAAACCCGGTCGTCATGCATCAGCAAAAATGAGATTAAATTATTCTGTATAATGAAATCAGGTGTATTGTGAAGATATTTATGTTGGTTTTAATTTATGTACCTGCCTACCTGCGCTATTGATAATTAAATACCAAAATATAAATTAAGTTGGATCACAAAATTTATTAATTTATTTATTTAGGTACCGATTTTTCATCTTTTGGTTGAGGAAACGCTTCTTCATCGGCATTTTCACTGTGTTTTCAAACTCCTGACGTGTCAAGTTCGATAAAACTTTATAAATCAAGGTACCGATTTTATCCTCTCTGATTCTAAGGTATTTAGAATGCCCAAAGCTCTCAAATTTCCAAAGCGAATAGAATACGAAAAGCCTCGGACAGATACCTGCCTACCTGCGCTATTGATAATACCAAAATATAAATTAAGTTGGATCACAAAATTTATTAATTTATTTATTTAGGTACCGATTTTTCATCTTTTGGTTGAGGAAAGGCTTCTTCATCGGCATTTTCACTGTGTTTTCAAACTCCTGACGTGTCAAGTTCGATAAAACTTTATAAATCAAGTTAGGTACTCTCTCGATTTTATCCTCTCTGATTCTAAGGTATTTAGAATGCCCAAAGCTCTCAAATTTCCAAAGCGAATAGAATACGAAAAGCCTCGGACATGCGTTTATGTAGAAGCCCACGATATGCATTTGAACATTGAGTTTAAATTAGACCCACGCGGGTTCTTCAAAATCCTAGGTAGGTAGGTATACATATTAGACTGTAAACCGAGCTAGGAAACTGTTATCTGATAATTTACCTATTATAGACAAGCAGCAATAAGATGGACCGTAGGTAGGCCCGCCCAAGGTTCTGTGGCGGACCTTAGTGTTGAGCATTACCATAATTTTATTTCAGTGGATGTGCCAAATCCCCTGAAGTCTGGAATGCAATAAATTACCGTACAAATCATTTAATAGAAAATAATTAATTATCATTAAACCAATTAACGATTTTATTAATATCTAAAAATTTTATCCCCCCGAACAAAAACATACGGCGCCACAATCGTGTCGACACTCGCTCTCTCTTTCTTTCTCTTTCTCTCTCTCTTTCTCCTCCTCTCATTCTCTTTCTCCCACTCCCTCTCTCTCTCTCTCTCTCCCTTTCTCCCTCTACCTACCTCTTTGTTTCTCTCCCTTTCTCTTTCCCTCATAAACTCATTTTAATTGACAAAGGAAGGGATAGAAGGAGAGAGAGAGAAAGAGGGAGAAAACAGTGAGAGGGTTGATAGAGGGGAAAAAGAGGAAGTGAGAGAAAAATGGAGCGTTAGCCAGAAGTACCCAAAGAGATGTAATTATAATGTGGTCGTAAGAACATGGTCCTCTAATAACACAGGAGGAGAAGGAGGGAGAGAGGAAAGAAGGAGGAAGGAAGAAAGGAGGGGGATGAGGAGGAGAAAGAGGGAGAAGGATATTATGTGTCAAGGGGGTGATAAAAACGGAGCAATTAAAACATCTTAGAGAAGTAGTAAGGGTAATAAAACGCTCTCTCTCTTTCTCCTCCTCTCATTCTCTTTCTTTCTCTTTCTCCCACTCCCACTCCCTCTCTCTCTCTCTCCCTTTCTCCCTCTATCTACCTCTTTGTTTCTCTCCCTTTCTCTTTCCCTCATAAACTCATTTTAATTAACAAAGGAAGGTATGGAAGGAGAGAGAGACAGAAAGAGGAACAAAACAGTGAGAGGGTTGATAAAGGGGAAAAAGAGGAAGTGAGAGAAAAATGGAGCGTTAGCCAGAAGTACCTAAAGAGATGTAATTTTATTATAATGTGGTCGTAAGAACATGGTCCTCTAATAACACAGGAGGAGAAGGAGGGAGAGAGGAAAGAAGGAGAGAGGAAGGAAGAAAGGAGGGGATGAGGTGGAGGGGAAAGAGGGAGAAGGATATTATGTGTCAAGGGGGTGATAAAAACGGAGCAATTAAAACATCTTAGAGAAGTAGTAAGGGTAATAAAACTTAGTATAATTACTCGACAAGAAAAAATGATACTTGAAACTCAAGTAGACGGTTCTGTATACAAACGGAATGGAGACAAGAACCACAAGAGTTTGAGGAACTGGAAAAGTGTAGAGAGTTCCTTATGGGTAATAGAAAGCAAGGTTCTTTTCTTCCAAGAGAAAAAAACCCAAATTTTAATAAGATATTTATGTAATCAATTTTTCGTATCACTATTCCAATATTTAAAAAAAATGTACATACACTAAAACCTTATTTCCGGTTACGAATATTTAGACTAATCTACCCCCTCCTCCCGATAAAATCCTGGATACCGGTCTGATCCTCTGTGTATGTGACCCCGCAAAGTACCTGCCAATGTACACATGGAAGTTGGAAATCCCTGATTTAGACCGTCTGGGTAAAGGGACTTTACAGTCTCATCCAGGCTATTCGATTTTCTATTCTATTCTAGTTTAATCAAAATTTAGTTTCCCACATAGATAGCTGATCAGCCCCCAGGTCAAAAGCATAAATTTAATACTCGTATTATATGAATACCGAATAGGTATAACTACTTACCTATTGGCTCTAATATGGTGAGGTTATCTCCAAGCTTGGGTTTATCTCTAATAAGGTAGTTCAAAATGGATACCTAGTAATAACAATAACGCACGAGCTTTCTTGGTTTTGACCCAGATCCCAGATCTTCTTTATTAAAATCTCTTACGTTCTTGGAACAGTGGATTTTTTACTGATATTATAGAAAAGAAAAGGTCTTCGTCATTCCCTCTCTTTCTCTCCCCCTTTCTCTCATCTTTCTCTTACCTTGTCCTTCCCTCCCTTTTTCTCCCTCTGCATCCTTCCCTCTTTAGCTTTTCTATTTCTTTTTCATTCTCTCTTTATTCTCTCCCTTTTCTCCCTCTCCCTTCTTTCTCTAACTCCATCTCTCTCTTCTTTCTTCTTGTCTCTCTCTCTCTCTCCGTTCTATATCCCTCCCTCTCCTCCCCGCTTTCCTCCATTTTCTTTCTTTCTCTCCTTCTCTCTCTCTCTCTCTCTCTCTCTCTCTCTCTCTCTCTCTCTCTCCTTTTTTTACAATCCTCTTTTTTGTATGCTCAATGTACATACACTAAAACCTCATTTCCGGTTACGAATATTTAGACCAATCTACCCCCTCCTCCCGATAAAATCCTGGATACCGGTCTGATCCTCTGTGTATGTGGCCCCGCGAAGTACCTGCCAATGTAGCATTTGGCCCGCATACACATGGAACTTGCAAATCCCTGATTTAGATCGTGTGGGTAAAGGGACTTTACAGTCTCATCCAGGCTATTCGATTTTCTATTCTATTCTAGTTTAATCATAAACTTTAGTTTCCTATAGATAGCTGATCAGCCCCAAGGTCAAGAGCATATTTAATACTCGTATTATATGAATAACGACGGTAGTTTTGTCTTCTCTGACCCAAATTCGGGAAAGTTTGGGTCACAAGTTACTAGCGGGGGAATTGTCCTCAACATGAGGTGCTGCGAGTATGACAGAGCTGAGCAACCCTCGGGAGATTTATTAAGATTCTCACCAAGTTTACAACAACCCCTCGGACAAATGGTTTGGGTGAGATTTTAAAAGTTGTGAGCTGAATAACGAATAGGTATAACTACTTACCTATTGGCTTTAATATGGTAAGGTTATCTCCAAGCTTGGGTTTATCTCTAATAAGGTAGTTCAAAATGGATACCTAGTTCAAAATGGATACCTAGTAATAACAATTTGACCCAGATCTTCTTTATTAAAATCTCTTACGTTCTTGGAACAGTGGATTTTTTTACTGATATTATAGAAAAGAAAAGGTCTTCGTCATTCCCTCTCTTTCTCTCCCCCTCTCTATCCTCCTTTTCTTACCGCCTCCTTCCCTCCCTTTTTCTCCCTCTGCATCCTTCCCTCTTTAGCTTTTCTATTTCTTTTTCATTCTCTCTTTATTCTCTCCCTTTTCTCTCTCTTCCTTCTTCCTTCTTTCTCTAACTCCATCTCTCTCTTCTTTCTTCTTGTCTCTCTCTCTCTCTGTTCTATATCCCTCCCTCTCCTCCCCCCTTTCCTCCATTTTCTTTCATTCTCTCCTTCTCTCTCTCTCTCTCTCTCCATTCATTTTCTAAAGAAGTCTGATAATAAATACATGTGGGGCTTAAGCTAACATCTTCTACATACCTACTTGGGATTAAAAGCTCTTTAAATCTTTAAAACTTACAAGTGAACTTCATGTTCCTCGTTTTATTAAAACACATAAATATACGATGAACAACGATTTTAGAAAACCGTGCAAAGAGTTGACTGGGAGTGCATTAGCTTTTGCATAGAAATGCCTAGATACGTAGTGCGGCGAATTCTTCAATATATCGTAGTTTCTTTTCTTCAAACCACAGCAAATTCTGAATTTTTGGTAGAATATACGGGTACATGTAGTAAAGGTTACAGCTTTACCTCCAAATAGAGGTATGTTTATTTCATTAACCCTTCAAGTCGTCAGCTCCCATGGCGTAGTGGTCACTGCACTCGCCTTGCTCGCGGGAGACCCGGGTTCGATTCCCGGCGGGGGGGTCAAGAAATTTGTATCATGCAAATGATTGGTCCCGTGACTGGCTGTTGCGGGGCCCACTCAGCCTCGTGAGGAAAATGAGTAGCTATGACATGTAAATGCGCATAGCGACCGGTGCCAGCATGGTAGGTAAACATTGGTTGTTAGGATTATTGAGATATGTATTGGGAAAAATCCTACAATGCTGCAGTGAGCACCAAAGTTGTGACATAATAACACAAAGAAATTGCATTTACATAGTTAGCTTGGAGGGTAGCATTCCTACCTTGTAAGCGCTAGATTGCGGGTTCTATTCCCGCGCTAGGCGGATTTTATCTTAAACCTCTTTTTTTTTAAGCATGAAAAAGTCTGTATGAAGCCAATATTGTTCTTTTTGAAGCGTCACATAGGTAAGTAAGTATTTTGTTTTCATTATACGTAGGTATTTTAAAGGTACCATGAATTACACCACTGGTCTTCTCTCTCTTCTTCTTCTTCTTCTTCTTCTTCTTCTTCTTCTTCTTCTTCTCTCTCTCTCTCTCTCTCTCTTTCTCTCATCATCTTCACACTGTTGCAAGTTAATACCAAAATATAAATTAAGTTGGATCACAAAATTTATTAATTTATTTATTTAGGTACCGATTTTTCATCTTTTGGTTGAGGAAACGCTTCTTCATCGGCATTTTCACTGTGTTTTCAAACTCCTGACGTGTCAAGTTCGATAAAACTTTATAAATCAAGGTACCGATTTTATCCTCTCTGATTCTAAGGTATTTAGAATGCCCAAAGCTCTCAAATTTCCAAAGCGAATAGAATACGAAAAGCCTCGGACATGGACTTTTCCTTTTCTAGAACAAGCAACAAACCTTCACATCCAGGGCTCTCCTCTTTCAGGGGATAAAAATCTGGTGTGATCATCACACGACTTTCCTTATCCTATTGAATGATGCTTATTTGGGTGTTCTTCTATTGTAACTTTTACAATATCTCTAACCGTTTAGTCAGTATAGCTGAAAATCGCCGAAAAGCGGTCGAAAGCCGCCAAAAAGCGGTCAAAATACCGCTAATGGCAACACTTATATCAACCAAGTTTCGTGTCGCATCCTTGTCACATTTGACAACTGCATACCAAATTTCAAGTCTCTATCTCTTACCGTTCTCGAGATATCAACCAAGTTTCGTGTCGCATCCTTGTCACATTTGACAACTGCATACCAAATTTCAAGTCTCTATCTCTTACCGTTCTCGAGACATATATCAACCAAGTTTCGTGTCGCATCCTTGTCACATTTGACAACTGCATACCAAATTTCAAGTCTCTATCTGCTTTCTCTTACCGTTCTCGAGATATTTTGTTTACAGACAGACAGAAACACGGACCAATGGCTGAAAATTTGGATTTAGGCTCAAGGACCTCCAGAAACACGGACCAATGGCTGAAAATTTGGATTTAGGCTCAAGGACCTCGAAAAGTGTTTTGGCACTAAAAACTGACCATCGAAAATTTGACCCGATTACATTAATTTCCTTCCTATAGGATAAGGAAAGTAAAAAGGAAAAATTCCTACCGGATACAGAAAGGCAGGTTTTTCCGGAAGTATTGTTTTTCTGAAGAGAAGGGGAGTGGGGACAGGAATTGGAAGAAAGGAGAAACAGGATTTTCTCATTTATAAATAACAATAGAGAGTTATTTTTTCTCGAATAAATATTATTACTGTTCCAACAATGCCACTTCGTTTGGCATTTTTTTTCCCTTCGCCTAACCATCTCCTTCCCGCCTTCCTCCACCTCTTCTCGTTCCTCCTTCTCTTCTTCTTATTCTTCTTTTTCTTCTTCTTTCTTCTTCTTCCTCTCCTACCCTCTACATCTTCTGTATATCGTTACGTACGGTAAATAAACAGGAATTGTTCATTTTGATGGTGTGAAAAAAGGAAAGTTTTTGGTATTCATTGTGGCCGGGTGTTTCATGAGTGTGTACATTTGATAAGGAAGGCGAGTGGACTATTGTTTCGGGGCTTTCACCATAGAAGAGCCGTTTTGTGTGGTCAAAGGTTTTGCTTTTATTATGCTGATGGCAATACTCAGTTTCGACTTGTAGATTTTGATTTTTTGGGGAAACCATTTTCTCAAGAAAAATTTGTCTGAATTATTACGGAACATATAGGAAAAGAACATTGGATTAGTCTACTTACTAGTGTACAAAGTATTCTCCGAGCTCTTCAGAGGTGGGAGATTCAATACAAAAAGTGCAATGAATAAAGCAAAGAGTAAATTTTAAAGAATAAGCAGAAATAAAGAGATAGGTACCTACTTTCAATATAGATATAAACATGGAGCTGTAATAAAGAACACTAAAATCCAGAGATAAAAGAACAATATTTTTGCAATAAATCCTGCGTTCAAGATCAAGTTATAAATCTCCTAGTGTGAAGAAAGAAACACACCAAATTCAAATAAATTCTCTCCCGAAGCATGTTCTGCAATTCTGCATGCATTCCATGTCATCCGCAGTACGTGGGTATTTGTATTCTGGGGTTACAAAAACAGCACGAACAACTTACTCTTGCTAATTAAATTGGAAGCATTTGAACATGGGAGAAGGTAAAGAAAAGGCGGAAGAAACCGCGAGAAATTTATTCGGAAAGTTCGCTCCAAATGAATTGCCAACCCTGGAGTGGATTTTGTGGCAAAGCTGTTACCCAACTAGGTAGGATGGTTTCACGGGAAAGCTTTCTATTGTTGTGTTTAGAATGTTTTCAAGTGTCAGCGTAGCAGACGAGACGATTTTTCCTGATGTACGTATACGTATAGTATAGGTACATACTACATACCCAGTTACCCAGTTGATAGCACTAAATAATAGTATACATTATGGCCGTTTCATCATCATGTTTCATGAATCACAAATACATATTCACAAGAAATAATCGTGGTTAAACTTGATATCCCCTAAAGAAGGTATCGTATTTATCAGGCTCAACTGATATGAGATCACCTGTTTTGCTGTCGATGAATAGCCTCTAATTGGGGATAGTAGAGATAGAACCCCTATTCAAATGCTCAACTGTTTGTCAGGATAAAGATCTAGGGGTGTTTGGAGTGCCACTATTGTATAGCAGGCTAAATAGAATGAATATCACACCAGAACTTGGACAATACTGCAGACACTGATGGAGCATACAACTTTGTAGGTTTCAAACTCCAAACCCAAGTAGGTACTGGTCCCTAATCCTCTTTAGTCAAGGGGGTGTGAATCGAAATTTTCCACATATGAAAATCAGTCTTCAAGTGTGAAAATATAGGATTGTAGGAATTGAGGTGTCTGTCCATTGAATACTGCAGACACTGATGGAGCATACAACTTTGTAGGTTTCAAACTCCAAACCCAAGTAGGTACTGGTCCCTAGAAACTAATCCTCTTTAGTCAAGTGGGTGTGAATCGAAATTTTCCACATATGAAAATCAGTCTTCAAGTGTGAAAATATAGGATTGTAGGAATTGAGGTGTCTGTCCATTGAAGATATTCCCTTTTCTCACCAGGACGAGGGTAAGGAAAGAACAAAAAACAAAAGAGAGCTGGGGAAAAGGGAAGAACAGGGGAGAGAAGAGTGTGTTCTTTACGATACGTCAGCAAAAAGACAGCGGGGGGAAAGAGGGAGATTATTTATTTTCACTTAAAAACCTACCTTACCTTTTTGAAAATAAATGCCCGGGATTTAATGTTATACAATGAACTTTCCAATGGGAAGTTTTCATTCGAAAAGTATCGTTTTCAAATGGTATTATTTCCCATGGGTTGGTACTAGTTGAAAGAGTTCACTGAGGCAGTCAGGAATTAGATCCACAATTAGACTGTGGTTAAAAGGGAAGAACAGGGGAGAGAAGAGTGTGTTCTTTACGATACGTCAGCAAAAAGACAGCGGGGAACGAGGGAGATTATTTATTTTCACTTAAAAACCTACCTACCTTACCTTTTTGAAAATAAATGCCCGGGATTTAATGTTATACAATGAACTTTCCAATTGGAAGTTTTCATTCGAAAAGTATCGTTTTCAAATGGTTCTATTTCCCATGGGTTGGTACTAGTTGAAAGAGTTCACTGAGGCAGTCAGGAATTAGATCCACAATTATTAGACTGTGGTTCGATTTTTGTTATAGACGTGATAATTTGATTATGAATAGTAATAGTAATAGTAATAGTAATAATTGTGCTTTATTATTAAATTTTAACATATCATGACAATTATAACAAGATTAAATTGTGAGACTGTGGTTCGAGTTTTGTTATAGACGTGATAATTTGATTATGAATAATTGAATATTTAGGGCAATGAGGGTAGAACACAAAAATTAATGACCTATAGGTACTTATACTGAGAGTTTACTTACATAAGTAATTAAGTAGGTAATTCCATTAGCATGTAAAACGTCAATTATGATGATCATTTGGTAAATACTCCAGGACCTTGCCAAAAATAAGACCCAACTTTAATTAAAAGTCCTTGGTGAAAATGTGAAAAAACTAATAAAAACTTTAAAATTCTTGAAGAAGGACTAGAAGGATACAGTGAAATTGGAACTTTGGACGGTCCATTGAAAATGCCTAGGAATGATAACACCAGACGACCTCACATATTCCAGCATAGAAAACATGTTGAGACTGTTGAGAGCTCACGATTACCATTTTCAAAATTTAATAAACGCCTTGGATGTCCACTATATTGAGAATTTACTTACATAAGTAATTAAGTAATTCCATTAGCATGTAACACGTCAATTATGATGATGACTTGGTAAATACTCCAGGACCTTGCCAAAAATAAGACCTACTTCAATTTATTTCAAAGTCCTTGGTGAAAATGTGAAAAACTAATAAAAACTTTGAAATTTGTGAAAAAGGAGACAATGAAATTGGAACTTTGGACGGTCCATTGAATGTGCCTTGGAATTAGTATAGGAATGTTAAAACAGACGGCTTCACATATTCCAGCATAGAAAACATGTTGAGACTGTTGAGAGCTCACGATTACCATTTTCAAAATTTAATAAACGCCTTGGATGTCCAAAATGGGCGGGGGGAGAGGGGTAAGGAGGAATGAGAGAGGGAGGGGGAGGGTCTACGCCTCGCTATTTTCCTAATTATTCAAATCATGCTCTAATTTATAAATTGCTTGAATTCCCGTTTACTAGGAGATTTAGAACGTCGCCACTGGTTGCAATTGGTACAAAATTACAAATAGATATAACAGGATACCTTGTTAAATCCTTGACTGACTCATCTAACTCCCAGGCCTAAAGTCTTATGCTGATAGCATGTTGGTTAATTTTAGACAGATTTGGAACTGCGTTTATGACTAATTTATTCCTAAAACACATTACAGGCCCTTGTCTCTCTCTACCTCTTCCTCCCTCTCTCCCCCTCATTCTATCTCTCTTCCTCACCCTCCCTCTTTTCTCTCTTCATCCCACCTACCTATATCTTTCTCTCTTTTTGCCTGTTTACATCATCTCTGGGAAAAACTTTGCTCTCTCGCTCTTTCTCCCGGAGAAAATTATTGCAATGTATGTGTGTGTGGAAAATTTTATTCTAATTTATTCCTAAAACACATTACAGGCCCTTGTCTCTCTCTCTCTCTCTCTCTTTCTCTCTCCCTCTTCCTCCCTCTCTCCCCCTCATTCTATCTCTCTTCCTCACCCTCCCTATCGGTCCCTCTTTTCTCTCTTCATCCCACCTACCTATATCTTTCTCTCTTTTTGCCTCTTTACATCATCTCTGGGAAAAACTTTGCTCTCTCGCTCTTTCTCCCGGAGAAAATTATTGCAATGTATGTGTGTGTGGAAAATTTTATCATATTAGACTGTAAACCGAGCTAGGAAACTGTTATCTGATAATTTACCTATTAGACCAGCAGCAATAAGATGGACCGTAGGTAGGCCCGCCCAAGGCTCTGTGGCGGACCTTAGTGTTGAGCATTACCATAATTTTATTTCAGTGGATGTGCCAAATCCCCTGAAATCTGGAATGCAATAAATTACCGTACAAATCATTTAATAGAAATTAATTAATTATCATTAAACCAATTAACGATTTTATTAATATCTACAGATCCAGGAAATCTCACCACAGACTCCTCCCTCTTATCAATTTCAGCCGTGGCAATTATCTCCAAGATTTAATTATCTATTATTGTTTTTTAACTGCATAATAAAAGTTAATCTCTCTCCTACGATGATAATTTTAATCCCCGAGCATTTCACTTATTTTATTTTGAAAAATTGCATTGTCATTATTATCTGCCATTTTCCCCCCTTTGATATTCTACAATTAATATATTCTCTCTTTCTCTCCCTATTTTTTTCTTTTATTTTAATTATATAATTTCCCTCCCTCATTTGAATAAATTGTACCCAATAATAAAAACAAAACCATATTTAATTGAATTTTGCAAACTACCTAATACCTATGTATGTATTTAGGTATGTACTTTAATCCCCGAGCATTTCACTTATTTTATTTTGAAAAATTGCATTGTCATTATTAGCCGCCATTTTCCCCCCTTTAAAATTCTGCGATTAATAATTCTCTCCCATTTTTTTTACTATTTTTTATAATTACATATTTTTCCCTCCCTCATTTAAATAAATAATTGTACCTAATAATAAAAATAAAACCATATTAAATTTAATTTTGCAAACTACCTACCTAATGTGTATTGTGTAGGTATGTACCTAATACTTTGAAGAGGTACTAAGAGAGTAAGAGGAAGGGATATATTACAGGGAGAAAAGAATGCCAGGGCGGAAAAAGGGGTAGAAAAATTGCGGTAAAAATTATTCGTAATATGCCCCCCCCTTTCTTTCTCCCCCTCTCAATAAATTTTATTCCTTCCTCGGCTGTTTATATCCCACACATTTCCCTTTTGTTTGATCTTCTCCCCCTTTCTATTTTGGTGCGAAATAATCTGTTCTTGACTTTTATAATGCTTTTGATATCATCCTGGGAATTGTTCTCACTCTTTTGTGTGCGTGTAGTGGTGCAGTGCAGTTCCTGTGCTGAAGATCAGTTTGCCTCGGTAATTTAAATAAATAAGAGAGAGGAAGGTTAAGGGAGGTGTAGTCTCTAATAAAATGGGAACGTTGGTATAGGTTTAGCCCGTCCTTCCTTTATTAAATTACAATAGTAAATTTTTAAACTACGGGCTCAAAATTCTCGGAGGGACGGACCCAGCTTGTTTTTTTGCCACTCGTTCACTCTTTTGAAAATCGGTGATGTAGCTCCTCCCTCTCCTTCCTCTTTTAATCTCTCCCTCCTTAGTCCCTTTCTCTCTCTCTCTCCTCCTCATCTGCCGTACTGCACCCACTCCCTCCTTACTTTTCCTTCCTCTCTCTCTCTCTCTCTCTCTCTCTCTCTCTCTCCTTTTATTTCATGTCTGAGTATTCTACCTGTACCTATAATACTACTTCGAGTAAGTTTCAGTATGTACGCACAAACCTAAAGACCCCTTAGGATACAACACAGAACATAACATACTCATTAAGGGCAAAGGCCGTTAGTAAGGAAACAAACGAGCTATTACTCATGATATTACAAGGCCTTACTATGCCCATACGTACGTACATATCCAATGCTATTATATCAGTTGTTATAAGGTATAGTACACCTCTTTTCCATACCACTTTCATTGGAAAAAGAACCGGGGGAAAAATAATTCAGTCATACTTTGCATAGTAAAATAGCAGTGACATTTTTGAAGTCATTATGATGAAAAATGACACGAAATTTAAATAAAAAATAAAATGGCGGAGAGAAAAAGTCCAAGTTTTTTCCCTCATACACCTACACTCTAGCTTTTGAGCTAGACGTTCTTTATGCAACTTTTGAAGTGATTTTTGTACACTTTTCATTTCGGATGGGATAAAATGGCGGAGAGAAAAAAAGACCAAGTTTTTTTCCTCATACACCTACACTCTAGCTTTTGAGCTAGACGTTCTTTATGCAACTTTTGAAGTGATTTTTGTACACTTTTCATTTCGGATGGGTGAGTTTTTTACCTGACTTTCTGTTGTCATCGTAATTTGCTGTATTTGCACTGTTTTTGGAGTATATTCCAAATAATAACGAATTAGTTCATATAACAGGGGCAGATAGATAAAGGCTTTACTTTACAACCCAGGCTATATTTACAAGGTCTAGTTACCTGTCTAAATAAGAGAAGTTGACACCTTCCTTGTATGATAGATAAAGGCTTTACTTTACAACCCAGGCTATATTTACAAGGTCTAGTTACCTGTCTAAATAAGAGAAGTTGACACCTTCTTTGTGTACTACCTGCCTCGGTGGTGTAGTACCTGCCTCGGTGGTGTAGTACCTGCCTCGGTGGTGTAGTGGTCAAGGCGCTCGCCTGGTAAACAGGCTCTTTATCTCTCTCTCTCTTCAATGGAAATTTATTTTAACGTGCCAATCTTCCGTAATAATTAAAAGCAAATGGAGAGGTACGTTCCTAAACCGTTAAATTGGTTTTTTTTTCTCTCTCTCCAAAAATTTCCAGCTCCGAATTTCTCCTGTTTTTCCCTCTACCCCCTCCTCTCTCTCTCTCTCTCGCTCTCTCTCTCATTTCTCCCTACCTCCTCTCTTTCTCTATCTTCTTTCACTTTTCCCCTACCTCCTTTCTCCTTCTTCATCATATCTTCTTCCCTCTTCCTCTCTCTCTTTCTCTCTCTACCTTCTATCCTCTCTAACTCTTCTCTCTCTACCTCCTGTCTTCCTATAAAGAAGGTTCTTTTCCCCTTTTCACTATGTCAGAGGAGACATGTAAATTTATTGCCTTTGCAGCTTTATATTTATGATATTGGAAATTGGAATGATATTAAAAGAGAGCGAGAGAGGGAGAGAGAGAGAGAGAAAGAATGAAGAATACTCGTAGGAAATGTTACTTTCTATGTTGCTCCTGTTTTGAGTGACTCTACAAGAGGCCTCTTTGGTCCACGGATTTGAGTATACATACATAGATTACTTTCGAATATATTCTTTAGGTTCATATGTCTAGGGTAAAATAGATATAATTGGTATACGTATAAGAGGTACGGCTAAAATGTACGATTCAGCAATAGTCCATCTTCTTCACAAAAAATATTGATGAATTGTATTGATACAATAGAATAACCTTGAAGAATCCCCTTTTCCTCTATCTTCTTCATCATGTTTCCTACCCTCTTCCTCTCTCTACTCGTACCTTCTATCCTCTCTAATTCTTCTTCTTTCTCTCTCTCTCTCTCTTCTCTCTCTTTCTCTCTCTACCTCTTGTCTTCCTATAAATAAGGTTCTTTTCCCCTTTTCCTCTACCTTCTTCATCATGTCTTCTACCCTCTTCCTCTCTTTACTCGTACCTTCTATCCTCTCTAATTCTTCTTCTTTCTCTCTCTCTTCTCTCTCTTTCTCTCTCTACCTCCTGTCTTCCTATAAAGAAGGTTCTTTTCCCCTTTTCCTCTACCTTCTTCATCATGTCTTCTTCTAGCTTCTCTCCTCTCTAACTCTTTTCTCTCTCTACCTTCTTTCGCATCTCCATTTTTTCATCTCCCCGTAAAGAAAGAAAACTACCTTCTATCCTCTCTAACTCTTCTCTCTCTACCTCCTGTCTTCCTATACCTTCTTTTCCCCTTTTCCTCTACCTTCTTCTTCATGTCTTCTACCCTCTTCCTTTCTCTACTCGTACCTTCTATCCTCTCTAATTCTTCTTCTTTCTCTCTCTCTCTCTTCTCTCTCTTTCTCTCTCTACCTCCTGTCTTCCTATAAATAAGGTTCTTTTCCCCTTTTCCTCTACCTTCTTCATCATGTTTTCTTCTACCTTCTCTCCTCTCTAACTCTTTTCTCTCTCTACCTTCTTTCGCATCTCCATTTTTTCATCTCCCCGTAAAGAAAGAAAATACTCGCCTCGTGTCGGGAACATTTCAGGCAACTTTCTTATTAAATAAGTGATATTTAATATTTTCAGAGAGGAATTAATTTCACCTGTCTGTTTCTCTTGCAATTTTTCATTCATACTAATTTTTCAGTTGTACTAATTAACTTCCTATTATAAATGGCTTTTTTCCCCTTTGTCTTCGCTTTCGTAATGTGTTCGAGTATTTTTCTTGTTTTTCGGTTTGAGATGGCTTTGTAGCTTAGTTGCTGTTCTGTTAAATTTTTCATTCATACTAATTTTTCATTTGTACTAATTAACTTCCTATTATAAATGGCTTTTTTCCCCCTTTGTCTTCGCTTTCGTAATGTGTTCGAGTATTTTTCTTGTTTTTCGGTTTGAGATGGCTTTGTAGCTTAGTTGCTGTTCTGTTTTTGACTGATGGTGTCATGAGGCACTTTGAAATATTAGGGAAATGCTGAAAGACATAAGGAGCAACACAACTCATGTCCCACATGAGGGATTATGTCACACACAAACCTGGCTTGAGGATGAATATTTCAAATCCTTAATTTCACTTGTTCCATGTACCTACTATTAAGCCGATTTAGTCAGTAACAATTTGTTTAGGATATTTACCTACCTATTTTATATCCCGGTAAACAATAATCACATGGATTTCAATGTCGTATGGGCACTGGGCACCTATTACTTTAGTAAAAGAAAAAAATACTCGAGTTCAACGGAAGTGGTGCGTTGAAAATTCCTTCAATATCTAACACAAAAGAAAAAAGCACAAAAATTAGCATGAAAAAAATTCCTCCGCTGTTTTCAAAGTGAAAATTTTATTGTAATTTTATTGTAATAAAATATGAAAGATGTTACACAGTCCATTGAATAGTATTATTATTTGGGTTACGTACCTAAAGTAAAGAAAGTACAAAAATTAGCATGAAAAAAATTC
Organism: Diaphorina citri; assembly: GCF_000475195.1. Taxonomy (NCBI): domain Eukaryota; kingdom Metazoa; phylum Arthropoda; class Insecta; order Hemiptera; family Psyllidae; genus Diaphorina; species Diaphorina citri. The sequence goes on from NW_007377711.1 coordinate 136,443, forward strand.
CTCCGCTGTTTTCAAAGTGAAAATTTTATTGTAATAAAATATGAAAGATGTTACACAGTCCATTGAATAGTATTATTATTTGGGTTACGTACCTAAAGTAAAGAAAGTAGCACTAACTTTACGTAAAAAAGTATGCAAGTAATTGCTTCCTTCAGACATTCTCACGATAATAAGATTTATACGTTCATATTTCAGCTCTTTTTCTTTAGGTATTCTTTATTTCGTAATAAATATTCAAGAATAATCTGGACTAGATACTTACTGTCTACCAAGATGTCATCTAGCAGACAACAATTGAATTCATATCACAGCTGTCAGCATAGAAAGTTGTCAAGTAAGCTTTTTGAACAGCACAAAATATAAGTGCCTATAGTTATAATTTACAATGCTTTCTTTCGACTTTCGAGCTTGTACAGTTTGGTAGTCCCATTATTTTATTTGTCAAATATAACATAGTGCTATTATCACTGCTTTATTGTTAACTATGGACAAAATTTTATAGAAATCGAGGAAAGAGGACAAGTCGATCGGAATTGTGGCGGATGTAAACGCGATCTCACAGCAAATACCTACCAGAATGGTTAAGTAATAAGATTTATACGTTCATATTTCAGCTCTTTTTCTTTAGGTATTCTTTATTTCATAATAAATATTCAAGAATAATCTGGAGTAGATACTTAGGTACTGTCTACCAAGATGTCATCTAGCAGACAACAATTGAATTCATATCACAGCTGTCAGCATAGAAAGTTGTCAAGTAAGCTTTTTGAACAGCACAAAGTATAAGTAGGTACCTATAGTTTTAACTTACAATGCTTTCTTTTGACTTTCGAGCTTGTACAGTTTGGTAGTCCCATTATTTTATTAGTCAAATATAACATAGTGCTATTATCACTGCTTTATTGTTAACTATGGACAAAATTTTATATAGAAATCGAGGAAAGAGGACAAGTCGATCGGAATTGTGGCGGATGTAAACGCGATCTCACAGCAAATACCTACCAGAATGGTTAATCGATCGGAATTGTGGCGGATGTAAACGCGATCTCACAGCAAATACCTACCAGAATGGTTAATCCCCTCCTCCTCCTCCTCCTCCTCCTCCTCCTCTTCCTCCTTCCAATCCCCCTAAGTCTTCCTGAATTTCAACACACGAACCCTGTAATACGAGACCGAATACCTACTTTGAAAAATATTAAAAGAATAAATAAAAGATCTGGAATTGAACTAGCTGTCTGCTACTGACTCAGTAAGAATAGAAAGGGTCATTCAGCAAGTGAATATTTTAAATTTCATCACAAACTTCGCTCAACAATCCAATCCCCCTAAGTCTTCCTGAATTTCAACACACGAACCCTGTAATACGAGACCGAATACCTAGGTACTTTGAAAAATATTAAAAGAATAAATAAAAGATCTGGAATCGAGCTAGCTGTCTGCTACTGACTCAGTAAGAATAGAAAGGGTCATTCAGCAAGTGAATATTTTAAATTTCATCACAAACTTCGCTCAACAATGGTCAAGTCTGCGGAAATTCGAAAATTTTCTCTTCATAAATCATTCTCGTGTGGTCGGAAAAAGATTCGCCCGAAGTTTTCCAAAGTAATTATAATATCCTGATGCTCTCTAGCTTTATTCAAAATCTGGTGGGGATGATGAATAAATTTTCTATTATAATAAGCTCTAAGTATTTTCTATGCACAGGGTCGGAAGCAAGGGTGGGGGACTTTGGTGATGATTTTGACTTTGAACCATAAACTCTATGGAATACATCAAAATTTTGAAAGAGTGTGTCAAAAATTTCAGAATGCTCTTCGATCCGAAGGAATCGAATGTCGAATGTTAAATAATTGTCCTCCAGTAGCATTAATCGAGGATTTTCCTTGGTCAGGACTCCAGGAACCTAATAGCTGCCTAGGATTGAACTCAACTAATACGCGGTATAGCGGTCCTCATTCTAAAATTTCTCAGTCTTCGTTTTAGATACTAGACCAACTCAATCCTGTGTTTTTCCAAACGAAATTTTCCCAATTATAGCAACTCTATTTGTATTATAAAATCAATCAACTTATCCCACATTCGTTCCATAGGCTAGCGCTGGAACAAGCCGAACGCAAACTTTGCCAGGCTTCATCCTAATTAGTTCGCTTTTGTTTGATTAATCTCTAAATACAAAAAGCCTAACGGGCGTAATAAGTTGAATACACTCTTGAAAACTTTGAAGTTTCATCACAAAAGCTAAAGGATTTCTGGTGTACGTACATTGTACATATTATTTTGGGGAAATAATCAACACACTCTTGAAAACTTTGAAGTTTCATCACAAAAGCTAAAGGATTTCTGGTGTACGTACATTGTACATATTATTTTGGGGAAATAATCCACTCTTGAAAACTTTGAAGTTTCATCACAAAAGCTAAAGGATTTCTGGTGTACGTACATTGTACATATTATTTTGGGGAAATAATCAGAGAACAAGGAGATAGTATACTTTAAAATTTGTAACAAGCTCCCTTCTGTCTGGAAGGTAAACTTAGATTCCCAATTCTGAGGTAATAGTAACGTCCTGTGGGTGTGTTAGTCAGGAAGTTTAGCTTTTATATTCAGGGATAAACTTCGGGGATGAACTGATATACAATACCTATGGAGCTGGATGCAAGTCGGTCAGGATAAAGAGTGGATCTGGATTTCTGGAACAATGGGTTACCATAGGAACCTGGGAAGTCCAGTTACTGCAATGTAAATACTTGATTCTCGTTTTTCGATTGCAAATATTTCAACGGGTTACTTTCTGGTGTTCTCGTATTGACCCAGCACCTAAATGGGAAGTATTGTGTCTCTGCAAATATTTCAACGGGTTACTTTCTGGTGTTCTCGTGTTGACCCAGCACCTAAATGGGAAGTATTGTGTCTTCAAATTTTTCAACGGGTTACTTTCTGGTGTTCTCGTGTTGACCCAGCACCTAAATGGGAAGTATTGTGTCTCTTCTCGCCCATTGCATACTACGGGATGGGCATGCTACGACACAGGCCACAAGCGTCTAATGTAGCAGTTGTTCCATTGCTACGAAATAAAAACGGCGGTGGAACACTCATCTTTTAAAAACTTCAAACTTCTTCAAAAAACCCCCGTCTCGAAGAATCTCTGAAGTTAAAGAGACGTGAACCCCCCTCAAAAAAATTAATTAAAAAAATCAGGTGGATAGACGTGAATTTTCATTATTGCAAATGTTATCGTTATAGCCCATCTGATGAGACAGACTACGGGAAGGGCATGCTACGACACAGACCACATGAGTCTAATGTAGCAACACACTACCATCACATCATGTGAAGTCATGGGGAGTCAGAAAGATGTAGTTTAAAGTTTTCCCATAATATTGTAGGTAATTTCGTTCAAGACAGCCACACTACCATCACGTTACGTGACGTCAGGTGACGTGAGGGTAGTGTGTTTCTACCTTAATTTAGCAGCTGTTTCATTACTACAAAATAAAAATGACGAACACTTTTTTTTTAGTACGAAAAGGAAGAAAAATCGACTCACTGTAAATGTGTGAATCCGAGGGTGGGCAAATCTTTGAACTTGTTGGCGAAGAATGCAAGGTGGGATATACAGGTAGCCAGTTTGGGAATCAGAATATCGAACGCGTCTCTAATCTGAATCAAATCCGTGTTATCACCCACATAACATGAGGTGGCTCCTGAAATGCAGAATCGGAAACAAGTGGTAAGCCAAAAATCACTCTCTCAATAATACATTGTTCCTAATTTGGTGAAATTTAGCATACCTACATGTTCAACACACAAATTGAACTTCAATCAATGAAAAGAACACCAGTAACTTGTACTTTTCACAGTTGGTGAAGAGCAGAGCGGTGTTGTTCTTCTCTTCACAAAGTCACGTCAGAATCTATCAGTATGTTCAATCAATTAATCAAATCTTAAATTTATTTGTGTTAGAGCAGAGCTTTTTTCACAACTTTTGTGGGTATCACAGCATTACTAAGTGCCTTCTTTCGAATACGAGTATTTCCAATTTTGACCAATCTTTTTATACTGGTAATGCTGCCACTGGTCGATACTCAATCACACATAATAACATTTGGCAAACATATTCAACACACAAAAGAAATTTTCTGAGTAGGTTTGGATGCGTTTAGACTTTAGACAATTAGGTACCCCCTTATGGGTTATGGGCTCTTTTTCTGAGTCCACTGGATAACTAGCTATCTTTTAAAATAAAACAACAGAACACCAGTATAACTTATACCCTTCCAACTGTGAAGAGTATAAAAGTTTCTGGTGTTCTTTTTTTCAAGGTGAATCTTCACAAAGTCACGTCAGAATCTACCAGTATAATCTATAATAAAACAATTTTTGAAAATAAAAATAAAACACTTTAAATAAAAATAAAACATTTTGAAAATAAAACACAAATCCTACCCAAATGTATAATAGAGGACGCCTTCCTACACTGTTCAGCATAGACATGAACATGTGCCATGACGTCATGTCTGGTTAGCTTCTCTTCAGCAGCTGCTCTGTCCAGGTCTAACTTCATCATGTTGTCCTTAAGCTCTTCAATCTGGTCCCGGGTAATGTTCAGACCAAGCTCCTGGGAACAGAATAGAATAGAATATACCTTGATTACCTTGTTTATCCTGCCCGAATAGGACTGAAAAGTCCCTTTACCCCAGCAGTCTAAACAAGGTCTCGTATATTTGATGGGTTATTAAAGAATAATACATACACTAACAAGTGTATAATACACTGTTCAGAACAGAAAACAACGGTGAAATAAAGATTAGGAGCCAGCCTAGTTAGCTTGGTTGGTAGTGTGTCTGCCTTGTAAGCGCTAGGCCGATTCGATTCCCGCCTGGGGCTGATTTTATCCTGAACGGATGATGTTCGTTCTCGGAACGGCTGGTTTCTTCTATCCTGTCTTTCTCCTCTCTTCTATTTCGGGACGATAAGACCTTAGCAGTTACAGTTCCCTCTGTCAAACCTCTCTGTCTTCCTTCTCTTTCGATTCCGGGACGATAAGACCTTAGCCGTTACAGTTTCCTCTGTCAAACCTCTTAAAAAAAAGATTATTTTAAAATTCGGAAAGGCTTTGATGGTAGGTACATACCAATAGTTTGATTAGATTTTTCTATTCTCCCTCTTCGATTTCGGGACGATAAGACCTTAGCAGTTACAGTTCCTTCTGTCAAACCTCTTAAAAAAAAAAAAAAAAAAGATGTGTCCAAACAGAGTCATCTGTCCTCGAAATAGACTGAACGTAAACGTCACAAAATTCCATGACAAATTTGAATGAATCATTAGAAATCATCTCAAGGCCTAAGGCCAGCCACTCACTATCAGGTAGACCTGATCAGGTGTCAGGTATACCTGACAGAATCAGTCTGATAGTGTGTGTGCGCTCATAAGGTATCACGTATACCTGACAGACAGATCTTTTCAGCTATACCTGTCAGGCCTACCTGATAGTGTGTGTGCTATGTTGTCGAGGCAGTGTGGACGGTTCTGTCGACATCGATGGACGGCCGGTCGACTATGAACACATCTTAACTTCAGTGATCCATAGGGGAACCGGAACATTCAACGTGCTAATGCCGCTGTCTGTGGATGATTCATTTGCTTATTCATCAGGTGTCAGGTATACCTGTCAAGGCGCTCGCCTGGTAAACAGGAGGGCGTGGGTTCAATCCCAGCCGAGGTATGGAATTTTATCCTCAATATAATAGTGGTCAAGACAGACAGATCTTTTCAGCTATACCTGTCAGGCCTACCTGACAGTGTGTGTGCTCATCAGGTGTCAGGTACACCTGATCAGGTGTACCTGTCAGGTCTACCTGATAATGAGTGGCTGGCCTAAGGACATTCCTGGGCTGTTTGTTTAGTATTATTTTTCCGTGTGACAAATTCTCAGGTACACCTGTCAGGTCTACCTGATAATGAGTGGCTGGCCTAAGGACATTCCTGGGCTGTTTGTTTAGTATTATTTTTCCGTGTGACAAATTCCATATTAATTTCCAATATATAGATGACAAATCCAAAGCCCATATCAATTTCTAATAGTAATAGAGAACTGTTGTGGATAGAGAGGAAGGAAGGAGTGTTCCCTTATCTTATCTGAATGAGGCATACCTGATACCTCATTCAATATTTTACATACATATCCTATACGAGTAAGAACCTTATAGCTGGTATCACACTCGATATACATATATTACCATTACATATTCTAGGTATACATAATATGAGTACTTTACAGCTAATAACCGGGGTATGTGCAATGTTTGTAGTTGGAAAGATAAAAAATACTGGATGGACGTTCAAAATTTTCAGCCTTAAGCTGTTTCCACACAATCACAAACCGTCCACACTGCCTCGAGAACATAGATTCACCACGTCGATCGACGCCGTCGGCCGGTCGACTATGTTTGGCCCCAGTCTAAAACAATGTTGAGAATAAAATTCCATACCTCTGCCGGGATGGAACCCACGCCCTCCTGTTTACCAGACGAGCGCCGTTATCACTTCGCCTCGAAGGCAGGTTTGAATTTCGTTAAGGGATGGAATTTTTGAGGATTTTTTTTTCTTTTTAGCAAATGATATAAAGTTTAACAGGGGAAGTCTGGATGAACCGCCCTGTATATTTTTGAGCCCAAGAAATTGCGACATATCCCAGAGTTTATCCCGGGTTCCTGATTTATTCATCTATTTACACACTTAAACGGACGGACCCTTTACTACCTACATACTCGTATCTCGTATACACAATTCACCCTAACAAATCCTATTCCAAAGTATTTAAGTAATGTATTTAATGATGGAGCTCAAATAATAATGGAGCTTTAAGGGTTAGGTGGTAGAGAACGCCTCCGGCGTTAACCTCACCTAGTGGTTACCTTCCACTCAAGAGTCTATTATTATTATTATTATTATTAAAATTCTTTGAGCAAAAGTACTTTATTTGGTATAGGTAAAAGAACAACGTCTTCACTTGACTAGTAACTTTGGAAACTGTAAGTAATTTATTTCTACAAGAGATAAACAATCATCCGGGTTCCTTACGTACAGGTGACGAAAAATACAAAATATAGTAAATAGTACAGAAACAAAGTGAGATTAGGTACATTGTACCGATAAAAAGAGCAGTTTTCTGAAATCATACCTATGTCATAGTTAAAAAAAATTAAATAAAGTGTGATTAAATAGTACTGACACAAGGTGCGATTATGTACATTGTACCGATAAGACCTTGTAGTTAAAGCGCTTTATCAAAAAAAAAAAAAAAAAAAAAAAGTACAGTTTTTTGAAAGCCTCATGTGTCATAAGGTTTGTTTGAAAGATTTGACAGTCAATAACCCCGAAATTCTGATTTCGCTCCCCTCGATCCTTCGGATGAATAAGTGCCCGTAATTATTAATCGTTTTTCCATTACGTAATTTTAGACGCAAATTAGGAAGTATTTACCGTATATTGCACCGTAGTTTCATTTATAATTATTTGTTTGTTTAAAAAGACAAATGTTATTTAACTATGTATAATTAATAATATTTTGAAACAAAAACCGATTGCTTATTTAATTAGGTACCTACATTTTCAATTTACTTAGTGGTTTTTGTAAATAAATACAATTTAAATTCAAAGGCCCTTAACAAAAAAATCAATAAAAATAAATTTCAGAAAGTTGATTTCCTACTTTTATCCTATTTTTATGTGACTTTTCCTAATTTATTTTTCTTTAAATAATAATAATAATAATAATAATTTCATTAATCTGTGTATAAAATTGACATTGGCTCAAAATGGCGAACGTGGCTACCGTTGCCACTATTATAATCAAAGTAGTCAAAGTGGTAAGTTCAATGTCAACCTTTCCTGCTAAACTATTTTTGACCTTTCAGTTTCCCAAATCGAGAATAGCATCCATCATTCTCACCTTATACCTCGCAAAATAAGGAGGTCATTTCTGGGAGCAGTCACAATATTGGATTGGACTCTCCTATGGAAATTTTGATTTTCCTGTCTCATTTGGAAATGTTCCAATCCAAATGCACAAAACGAAAAGGCAAGACTTCGCAGAAGATGAAGTTTTAAGGAAGAGATGAAAGATAGAGTTCTCTGGACACTGGATCAAAGTTTAAACTCAGTGCAAAACCGACGAGTCAAAACTAAGACCTCACTTCGCTTCGTTCGGTCAATAAATTGTATCTGATTGATACCGTGCTTTCGTTCATACACTTTATCAAGGACTTGGAGTATAGATAGGTCTCGTTAGACTGAAATTCACCTCAAAGAGCGCTGAAATCAGCCGTAAAAAGCACTGAAAATACAGAAATCCGCCCTAAAAATCGCTGAAATACGCCTTAAAAAGCACTGAAAATACTGAAATCCGCCCTAAAAAGCGCTGAAATACGCCTTAAAAAGCACTGAAAATACTGAAATCCGCCCTAAAAAGCGCTGAAATACGCCTTGAAAAGCACTGAAAATACTGAAGTTCGCCTCAAAAAGCGCTGAAATCCGCCTTAAAAAGCACTTAAAAACTGAAATCTGGCTATCAGCAAGTCACGTCAGAACGAGGTATAGGCATCACGTTGGGGATTCTATGCATCTTCTCATAATTCATGACTCCCGCTTCGTTTGTTTGTGCGCAAGCGTTTCTGCGCATTTTTACGTGAAGTCTGACGTCACAACTTTTTGAACTTTTTCAATCTTCACCCCCGGAGGCCTTAGGGCCGAATGTCTAAATTTCATTTTTGGGTCTGAATTTCAATATGACCCATTATTAGAACCTATTTGAATTTTGAACTTTTTCAATAGAACGGCAATTAAAAATTGAATTTTCGACCTTTTAAAGTTACTTTCTCGGAGTTTCGACCTCAGATTTGGATTTTTCACAACTTTTTACGTAGGTATCGATCTTTTATTAATGATATTTTCCCAATTGCAACTCCTCCATTTGAGATGAATCGTAATTTTCCCGAAAGCTTACCGCCGTACACAAAAAGCCCACTCCGAGGCTTAGGTGTAAGAGCAAACAGTCCTATAAAGGATGGGATGGGTCAAGTGTTGAGTTATATGAATCTACGCTACGTGCGGACCGTAATAGTCTGAATCGCCAGTGGCGTACACACTTATTTCATCAGATTTTTGGTACCACCTTGTATGCTACCTAAATAGTATTTGCTAATCTGTCAAATTAAAATAGTATGCTTTCTTTCAAGAAGTTCCTCAAGCATAACTCCCATTCAAACTCCCCGTGTACATATCTTTTCTTTGATTCAAATAAAATAGACTTGCCTAAAAAATGTAGGCAGTCCAAGGAATTTTGTACTCAAATGAGAGTTTCCCATGTTGTTCTGAAGTTTTCGACCTTTATTCCAGTCTAAAGATAATTGAATCCATGAATATTGAACAAGCCATTTAAGTCCGCACACAAAACGCCCGCTCTGGGGCTTAAGTGTAGGGGCAAACTGCCCTAAAAGTCGGGTCAAGCTTATCCTAATCTAATAAGCCACAGGGAACAGATGGCAAGTTGAATGCACCAATTTCCGATGGATCACTTATGTTAAGTTACGTGTGGTTGGTAATCGGATGGGTGACTATCTGGGCAATGCCACTGGCTTTTCCGGGTCCCACTCAGGCTGGGTGAGGTTCATGTGAGGAGTCGGGTAGCTTGTCGCCAAAAAGGAGGGTGAAACCCCCGTCACTAAAAAACCTTACCACTCTTATGGTGGAAGCACAGGGTCGGAAGCAAGGGCGGGGGACTTTGGTGATGATTTTGACTTTGAACCATAAACTCTATGGAATACATCAATATTTTGAAAGAGTGTGTCAAAAATGTCAGAATGCTCTTCGACCAGAAGGAATCGAATGTTGAATAATTGTCCTCCAGTAGCATGAATCGAGGATTTTCCTTGGTCAGGAGTCCAGGAACCTAATATTAGCTGCCTAGGATTGAACTCAACTAATACGCGGTATAGCGGTCCTCATTCTAACTCAGTCTTCGTTTTAGATACTAGACCAACTCAATACTGTGTTTTTCCAAACGAAATTTTCCCAATTATAGCAACTCTATTTGTATTATAAAATCAATCAACTTATCCCACATTCGTTCCATAGCTTGTGTACCAGTAGTTGACACACTATACTAGTCAGAGATTCAGAAACCAACTAACACGTAAACAAACAGGTTTTTAGGAATATTGAATAACTTTTTCACCTTTATCAAAAGTTATAAAGCCAGAAATGGTCCCAACCTCCACCACAACCGTTTGAGATTCCCACTTGTGTTAAAGGCTTCACTTTACAACCCAGGCTATATTTACAAGGTCTAGTTACCTGTCTAAATGAGAGAAGTTGACACCTTCCTTGTGTACCAGTAGTTGACACACTATACTAGTCAGAGATTCAGAAACCAACTAACACGTAAACAAACAGGTTTTTAGGAATATTGAATAACTTTTTCACCTTTATCAAAAGTTATAAAGCCAGAAATGGTCCCAACCTCCACCACAACCGTTTGAGATTCCCACTTGTGTATCTTTCGCGCCATGTTGAAAGTTCAACCTGAATTTAATATGAAATATTATTGTAGACAAAAAAACTATGTCAGGTTCTCGTGTACCTACCTACTTTTTACTCCTTCCTTCCCTTTGCGCTTTTCGCCCTAGTGCTCTCCTTTTATCTTTGTTTTTTCATCACTTCTTTGTCTTTCTTGTGTATCTTTCGCGCCATGTTGAAAGTTCAACCTGAATTTAATATGAAATATTATTGTAGACAAAAAAACTATGTCAGAGGAGACATGTAAATTTATTGCCTTTGCAGCTTTATATTTATGATATTGGAAATTGGAATGATATTAAAAGAGAGCGAGAGAGGGAGAGAGAGAGAGAGAGAAAGAATGAAGAATACTCGTAGGAAATGTTACTTTCAATGTTGCTCCTGTTTTGAGTGACTCTACAAGAGGCCTCTTTGGTCCACGGATTTGAGTATACCTACATAGATTACTTTCGAATATTCTTTAGGTTCATATGTCTAGGGTAAAATAGATATAATTGGTATACGTATAAGAGGTACGGCTAAAATATACGATTCAGCAATAGTCCATCTTCTTCACAAAAAATATTGATGAATTGTATTGATACAATAGAATAACCTTGAAGAAGAAAAGATAGAACAGATATGTGGCTACCATTAATTTTCTGAAGCACGTATATAAATGGATATACACTTTTGACTTCTGTAGATATTATTTGAAGGTTGAAAAAAAAGGCGAATTATCATTATTTGAGATGATGAAAAAAAGATTCTCAAGAGAAATAAACCTGAGGGAAAGAAGAAAGAGGGTGGGAGAGAGATAATTTTTTATATGTTTGGGGACTGAGCTGGTTTCGAACTGCTGTTGCAAAAGAAAAAAAAGGCGAATTATCATTATTTGAGATGATGAAAAAAAGATTCTCAGGAGAAATGAACCTGAGGGAAAGAAGAAAGAGGGTGGGAGAGAGATAATTTTTTATATGTTTGGGGACTGAGCTGGTTTCGAACTGCTGTTGCAAAAGCTGTCATATTTATTTGGATCTTTTTTTTTATATTAAATAAATATATTATATTTCATGAAACAAGTGAAAATATTTGCTACAAATAGCGCTGCTCTGTTTTTTTCCTCGCAGCATTTTGCCGAAGTCTACGTGCCTGCATCGAGACAAACGTGATGTACTCGTAATTGTGCAACTTTAATATGAAATCTAAAACGACACAACATGAATAGGGAACGAAAAATAGCGGGGAAACATAGCACAGTGAAGTATAAAAGTAGAGGAAGTGTTTATTGTTAACTTGAAATTCTATTTGGGGCCACAAATTTCAAAATTTTATTATGGACCGGAAATCCGGAAAAGTGTTGCCATAGAGAGGAGAAAAAGTCCCTGATGAACATAATTATGTAACCCGTCTCCATATCGTAAAAGTAAAGGCCTTCACCTGGTAAGCGGGAGGGTCTGAGTTCAATTCCAGCCGAGGCATGGAAATTTACTCTCATTTATTCGAGCATTGGACGATTGGACCACATTACACCCGAGAGATGATTTCCCATTTCAGACTGACATTGTGGTTCATATTTGATGGTTCTCCAAATTATATTTTATTTTCACCCGGTATTTGTATGGGAGTTTTTAAAACTTAAGAAAATTGCTGCATTCTAAGTATTGTTAACTTGAAATTCTATTTGGGGTCACAAATTTCAAAATTTTATTATGGACCGGAAATCCGGAAAAGTGTTGCCATAGAGAGGAGAAAAAAAAGTCCCTGATGAACATAATTATATAACCCGTCTCCATATCGTAAAAGTAAAGGCCTTCACCTGGTAAGCGGGAGGGTCTGAGTTCAATTCCAGCCGAGGCATGGAAATTAACTCTCATTTATTCGAGAATTGGACCACATTACACCCGAGAGATGATTTCCCATTTCAGACTGACATTGTGGTTGATATTTGATGGTTCTCCAAATTATATTTTATTTTCACCCGGTATTTGTATGGGAGTTTTTAAAACTTGAGAAAATTGCTGCATTCTAACTTTTTAATAAGATTCTCCGCTTATCACTCTTATCGGGCTTTTCCCGCTCTATCAATGAATAGCGTGACACTTCGCGCCTTATATACACAGCTCACTGACAGGGCCGTTGACAGGGGTCCATCTGGGGATTAAAAGGTCCTCAAGGGGGCCCGAGTTCAGCAGTTTTTTCTCCAAACTGGTACAAAAAAAAAAAACAGTGAAAGGGTGTTTTGCTGCAGGGTATTTAGCGAAATTACCTTCATTTTAGACATCAATTTTTGAAAAGGTATGCTTTTGCATCGATATAGGCACCTCTACAGCAACTTTGATATAAAATATTTGAAAAGTGAAATTAAAAAAATTTATATATAAATTAACCATTTCTATAAGGTCGTTGAAACAAATCCATTATTGTTTTTTATGAAACAATTTTTCGAGCCCCCTCCCTGTCTCCATGGATATCATCAAATGAAGCATAAAATTAAACAACTTTCCTTCATCTCTTGAAAGGAGAAAAAAAAAAATCGTTCATTTTGCAAATAGGAATTTGAAATATGCAAATTGGTCCCATTTGAGAATTGAAAATGGAAGAAAATCTCGGACCTGGAATTTTCGAAAAAATCAAACACTCGAGCAAAAATTGAAAGTATAGGTAATTCGTTTAAGTATTGAATAAGGCAAAGGTTGAAAATGTTGAATCTGCAAGCTTTTTCTTATTTTGGAGTCAAGGTGAAAGTGGAAGCCAGAGGCTTTTTGATATTTTTCAACTTTTACTTCTCCTATTTCCCAAGAATGATGACTGGCAAAAGGTATCCCTTGGTATTGAATTCTCAGTTGATGTTTGATGCCTGCAGTCTTCTTTATTGGAGACTTTAAGAGTGGTTATCAAGGCTTTTGAAATGAAATCCATTTGAAGACTTTGGAATTTTTCTCTCCTTCTCCATTTTTTATGTCTCTCTCTCCCTCTCCCCTCCCTCCCTCACATACGTAGCATAATTTTGAGTAGCGTGCAGTTGATATAAAATTCAGCATCCCTGCAATATTTTCTGCGCTTTGAGACGACAAATTTCATTTTTCTTCGCTCTTCTTGGAGAGCAGCATGAGAGAATTCGCCCCAAAACCCATTTATCACCAGGTCTGCTGGTCGCCCTATAGAGGGTGTGAAGGAAACCTACGGGGTAGAAGGAAAACCTCGGGTGAAATTGCATTTTCAGAATGAACTTTTCTGTAGGTTTCGCTTGATATGTCAAATCAGTGCAGATTCCTTTATGGCCGGGTCTTAAAAGTGAGTCTAAACTCCATTTAAAAGATTTTACAAAATCAATCAATCAGATGGCTTTAAGCCGAGAGTTAAAATTAATCCTAGGGTAAGTGTACCATTTATTCGCCCACCTAAAAAACGTACCATTTATTGGCCCACCTGCCCACATTTATTTTTCTAATTTTTGCTGCAGATTCCCTTATGGCCGGGTCTTAAAAGTGAGTCTAAACTCCGTTTAAAAGATTTTACAAAATCAATCAATCAGATAGATGGCTTTAATCCGAGAGTTAAAATTAATCCTAGCTCAAACTCAATTTGTGAACCCACAGCCATTAATCGTCATAATGAATTAGGTATTTGGCGAAAACCTTTTAACAGTTATTTACAGAGGACCTGGAGGCACTCTTTTAGGCTTCACGTCTTCAGGCAACAGTTATTTACAGAGGACCTGGAGGCACTCTTTCAGGCTTTACGTCTTCAGGCAACAGTTATTTACAGAGGACCTGGAGGCACTCTTTCAGAAACTCAATTTGTGAACCCACAGCCATTAATCGTCATAATGAATTAGGTATTTGGCGAAAATCTTTTAACAGTTATTTACAGAGGACCTGAGGCACTCTTTCAGGCTTCACGTCTGTCCCAAACTCTGCCATTCATTTGAACACACGTCCTACTGCTTACCAGGTGCCCACGTCTTCAGGCAACAGTTATTTAGAGAGGACCTGAGGCACTCTTTCAGGCTTCACGTCTGTCCCAAACTCTGCCATTCATTTGAACACACGTCCTACTGCTTACCAGGCGCCAGGTAAATAATAAATAATCCAAGAAGTTCTTTTTTTACGAGTCTCTCTCTCTCTTCTTCTTCTTCTTCTTCTTCTTCTTCTTCTTCTTCTTCTTCTTCTTTAGCACACTGTACTGTTGCCGTTTCTGAACCTTAAAAGCGTGTAGATAACTAGGTACAAAATCTCCCTCCCTCTCTCCCTCCCTCACTCTCTCTCTTCCTCACTCTCCCTCTCTCTCTCTCCCTCTCTCTCTCTCTCTCTCTCTCTCTCTCTCTCTCTTCTCTTTGTCCCAACCCTAGGTTGGGACATCGACATCGATGTTTTGAAAACATCGATACATCGGAACAAAAACATCGATGTCAACATCGATGTTTTTGATAACGATACATCGAATACTCGATATATCGAAGTTTAAAAACATCGATGTATCGAACATCGATGTTTTCGTCTCGATGTCCCAACCCTAGCTTGTACCTTCGTTCTGTATATTATGATTCGCAATATCCATGTAGTGTATTACATATCATATTTACATTTCGTATATCTGCATATATCTAAGCTTCCTTAAGCATAAGCACGTACTGTCTCCCATCTCCCAACCTTTCTGCCTGCAGTATCTTTATTCTTACTGAATCTTACTTCCTCTCTCTTTCTTTCCCTTTCAAGTAACAGTAAAAGGTATAAGGGACGGACCATTGTATTCGCTTCGGTGTCGTCTGTCTGTGTGTCTGTCTGACCCCATAGAAAGACTTATCCAAGCCTGGTCGACCTATACATATATCAAATTAAAGGTCTTCTACCAGGAACACGAAAGTGGTGGTGCAAATTTTGTCCAAAAAATCAAAGAGCCACAAAACCAAAAAAACTGGTTTTTGGGGGATTTTTTCCACATCTTCTCACACAAATGAGCTCTGATCTTGAAATTTGTCGCGACGACCTATGACCTCAAAGCGAGAAAGTTTTATATATATATATAACACTTAGTAATAATAAAAGGTATAAGGGACGGACCATTGTTTTCGCTTCGGTGTCGTCTGTCTGTGTGTCTGTCTGACCCCATAGAAAGACTTATCCAAACCTGGTCGACCCATACATATATCAAATTAAAGGTCTTCTACCAGGAACACGGAAGTGGTGGTGCAAATTTTGTCCAAAAAATCAAAAAGCCACAAAACCAAAAAAACTGGTTTTCGGGGGATTTTTTTCATCTTTTCTCACACAAATGAGCTCTGATCTTGAAATTTGTCGCGACGACCTATGAACTCAAAGCGAGAAATTTTTATATATATATAACACTTCAGTCGATAATTTAAGACCGGTTTTAGCGTGACCTATGTAAGGCTACGCCGAGCAAGGCCAATAAATGGATGGGTGACTTAAACATTATATTGGTAGTTATTAGGAAACATTAAAAGGAATAAAGGAAGAACGGGGCTCTAGTCTTGATTTCAAATCATTACATGAAAGTAAAATCAAATCAATAATAATAATAAACTGAATATTAAACAAATTAGGTACATAGGAACTGATTTTCTTTAACCTCGATCGAAAATACTACGGGCTAAAAATTCTCGGAAGGACGGGCCCAGCTTGTTTTTTAGGGGAGTTTTTCCCTTTTCTTTTTTTTTCAAGAGGGAACCTAAAGAAACGCTCCGAATCTCTCTCTTACTTTCTCGATCTCTTTCTCTCCCCTATCTCTTATGTTCTCGAATAAACTGAATATTAAACAAATTAGGTACATAGGTACTGATTTTCTTTAACCTCGATCGAAAATACTACGGGCTAAAAATTCCCGGAAGGACGGGCCCAGCTTGTTTTTTAGGAAGTTTTTCCCTTTTCTTTTTTTCAAGAGGGAACCTAAAGAAACGCTTCGAATCTCTCTCTTACTTTCTCGATCTCTTTCTCTCCCCTATCTCTTATGTTCTCTATCTGTTTCCCTCTCTCCTATCTCTTACGTTCTCTATCTCTGTCTATCTCTCTCATCTTTCTTACTCTTTACTTTGTGCTTTTCCATTTTCACAAACATAAGAAAGGATGTGACCCATCATAAACTGTACGAAGATATTGTTCTGTGTTCCTGAGACCCTTTTTTTGTTCTCGTGTACCTACTTTTTACTCCTTCCTTCCCTTTGCGCTTTTCGCCCTAGTGCTCTCCTTTTATCTTTGTTTTTTCATCACTTCTTTGTCTTTGGGTGAAATTTACAACGACATTGTCGAGTGCGAATCGTGTAACCGTATTGTGCAGTTGAAGACATTCCAAACGAGCAAAAGCCCATAACGGAGGCATTTCACGCCAGGACTCTTGAAATTCCAATGGATTTGTTCCTGTTTATTTGGGGGTTTCCAAGTCTCTTTCTTGAAATGTGTAGGTGCACTTGTGTATCTTCCGCGCCATGTTGAAAGTTCAACCTGAATTTAATATGAAATATTATTGTAGACAAAAAAAACTATGTCAGAGGAGACATGTAAATTTATTGCCTTTGCAGCTTTATATTTATGATATTGGAAATTGGAATGATATTAAAAGAATGTGTAGGTAGGTACTGCTAGATTTATTGAGAGTGAAGAGTCTCATTATAAATTAAGTTTTTATTTTATTTTAATTAAATAGAAACCTTTGAGTTTTTCTTCGGGGTGAACCCCAAGTTCAAGTTCCGAAGTCCACATTCCTGAACCAAACCTTCGGCCTCAAACGTGTACTTTCCATCATTTACAATCCACACACGCGTGGAAGTTAACGTGTTGAAGAAAAGAAATCAATTTACTTTTCTCTCTTCTTTGTACAAAGAAGGAGTGAACGAGTCAATATGTGTGTAGGTAGGTACTGCTAGATTTATTGAGAGTGAAAAGTCTCATCATAAATGAAGTTTTTATTTTATTTTAATTAAATAGAAACCTTTGAGTTTTTTTTCGGGGGGTGAACCCCAAGTTCAAGTTCCGAAGTCCACATTCCTGAACCAAACCTTCGGCTTCAAACGTGTACTTTCCATCATTCACAATCCACACACGCGTGGAAGTTAACGTGTTGAAGAAAGAAATCAATTTACTTTTCTCTCTTCTTTATACAAAGAAGGAGTGAACGAGTCAATATTTAAACGAGATCAAATTTCTCAAATACTTTTTGTCATGCACGTTTTTTCCCAGAGCGGAAAAGAAGAAACCCCGAGTCAAGAGTGGAAGAGACATTTGGAAGAGTGGACGAGAAGAGACATTTGGAAGAGTGGACGTGATGATGTATTCATATCCCTTCTTTATCCTCTTCCAATCTCCACACATTTCCGTCAACTTCTTTTTCTTCTTTCTTCTTCTTCGTCATCCTTTTCTTCGTCCATCCTTATCCGCCTTGTTCTTTCCCTGCCTTGTTCTTTCTCCACATTTTCCGGTTCGTAAGTTATCGATTTTCCCATTTTTACTTTCCTTATTCCCCCCCCCCCAAAAGGAATTTTAATTGTGTTAAGCATATTTAAATGCTTGTCACAAACATCGTTCCCTGATTATTTCACCTAGATAAATTTCATGACATGACTTGGACTCGAACCACCAACCTCCAGATCCAAAGTCCAACGCGTTAACAACTGCACTACTGAGGTTGGTCTAGTCTTGATTTTAAATCATTACATGAAGGTAAAATCAAAAAAAAAATCAATTCAATAATAATAAAGTAAATATTAAACAAATTAGGAGGTACATAAGTACTGATTTTCTTTAACCGCGATCGAATAAACTACGGGCTAATAAAAAAATTCCCGGAGGAACGGCCCAGCTTGTTCCCTTCTGTCTCCCTAGCCTCTCTACCTGCAGTATCTTTATTCTTCACATTTCTTCCTGTATCTCCCTCCTTCTCTCCGTTTCTTTCTCTCTAATAAACTGAATATTAAACAAATTAGGTACATAGGAACTGATTTTCTTTAACCTCGATCGAAAATACTATGGGCTAAAAATTCTCGGAAGGACGGGCCCAGCTTGTTTTTTAGGGGAGTTTTTCCCTTTTCTTTTTTTTCAAGAGGGAACCTAAAGAAACGCTCCGAATCTCTCTCTTACTTTCTCGATCTCTTTCTCTCCCCTATCTCTTATGTTCTCTCTTTCTCTCTCTTTCTTCCTCCATCTGTTCCTTCCCTCTCTTCTGCCCTCCATCTCTACAATCGCTTCTTTTTCCCTTCCTCTTTCTCTCTCCCTCACTCTTTCTTCCTCCCTCGCTTGCGACTCAGAAACACTACCTCTTCTTTTTTTATCCCACTTCTCTCTCTCTCTCTCTCTTGGTATCTTTTCCTCCTTCTCTTTCTTTATCATTTATTTTAAGGTCCCATTTCTTCCATTTTCTCTTGTATATGCCTGTCTCTATCTTTCTTGGATCTCTCTCTACTTCTCTCACGCTTTTCCTCCATCTCTCTTTCGCTCCTTGGGAGTTCAAATGTCTTCCAGTGCGTAGGAAATACAAATGGTGGAGTGTTATCTCGTAATAATACGAGAGAGAGAGAGAGAGAGAGAGAGAGAGAGAGAGAGAGAGAGGAAGAGATAGGTAGAAAGTAAGAGAGAAAGAGGAAGGGAGGGAGAAGTATGCTAAAGATAAAATAAATGTTGGACGCAAATACATATTTGGGGAGGGGGGATAAAAGGGGAGCCTAGAGTAATGGAGATCGGTCAGTAATGGAGGAGAGAGAGAAGTAAAGAGGGGAGGGATTGACAAAGGTGCAATCTGGAGTGGCGAAAGACGCTCCTTTCTGTTTTCAGCCTAAGTCGCCCCTATTAATAATGCAATTGCTGTTATAGGTACATATCGGTACATATTGTATATCCTATTTTAACCATAAACTTTCATTGGTTATACGTACCTAACCATGTTATAGGTACATATTGTATATCCAGTTTTAACCATAAACTCTTTTTCATATTAGGTATTCTAATAACAGTACACAAAGTGCCTACAAAAGAGTCAATATTTAAACGAGATCAAATTTCTCAAATGCTTTTTGTCATGCACGTTTTTTCCCAGAGCGGAAAAGAAGAGACCCCGAGTCAAGAGTGGAAGAGACATTTGGAAGAGTGGACGAGAAGAGACATTTGGACGTGATGATGTATTCATATCCCTTCTTTATCCTCTTCCAATCTCCACACATTTCCGTCAACTTCTTTTTCTTCTGTCTTCTTCTTCGTCATCCTTTTCTTCGTCCATCCTTATCCGCCTTGTTCTCGTTTCTTTCCCTGCCTTGTTCTTTCTCCACATTTTCCGGTTCGTAAGTTATCGATTTTCCCATTTTTACTTTCCTTATTCCCCCCCCAAAGTTCCGAAGTCCACATTCCTGAACCAAACCTTCGGCCTCAAACGTGTACTTTCCATCATTTACAATCCATACACGCGTGGAAGTTAACGTGTTGAAGAAAAGAAATCAATTTACTTTTCTCTCTTCTTTGTACAAAGAAGGAGTGAACGAGTCAATATTTAAACGAGATCAAATTTCTCAAATGCTTTTTGTCATGCACGTTTTTTCCCAGAGCGGAAAAGAAGAGACCCCGAGTCAAGAGTGGAAGAGACATTTGGAAGAGTGGACGAGAAGAGACATTTGGACGTGATGATGTATTCATATCCCTTCTTTATCCTCTTCCAATCTCCACACATTTCCGTCAACTTCTTTTTCTTCTGTCTTCTTCTTCGTCATCCTTTTCTTCGTCCATCCTTATCCGCCTTGTTCTCGTTTCTTTCCCTGCCTTGTTCTTTCTCCACATTTTCCGGTTCGTAAGTTATCGATTTTCCCATTTTTACTTTCCTTAAGAAACGGGGGGGGGGGCCCCCGTTTCTTACCGAGTCAAGGAGGGAAGACGAAATTAAACAAGACGAAGGAAAACCAGGGTAGAAGAAGAAACGGAAAAACAGGGATCTTCTTACTTTTTTTTACTATTATAATATTTTTTGGCTTCGTGCCAGCCTTTTGTTACACAATAGTCCCTGTCGGTGAAATGCATTTTTACACTTCCTCCCTGGAAATCGAGAAGTAGGTGATGTATTGTAGCATTGTGTGAACCTATCTAATCCCAGCTACTTGGGATATTTCCTCTTTCCAAGTGGCTGATAATTCTCTCTCTATCCCGACCCATCCATTGACTCCATCTCATTCGCCTCTTCCTCATACAAAGTTTCATTCGTTCTCTTCACATTTATTTATTCTTTACCTTCTCTTCTCCTCTCCCGATATCCCTCCCTCATCCTCATCCTCCTCCTTCTCCTCGATTTCTCATCATTCCATTTTCTGATTTTTTCCTATTTCGCGTTTGCTTGTTATCACTTGTCGACATTTCGAGTCTTATCTGGCGTCTTCTACCTGATTTTATTTTTATTTGTAATCTAGGAATGTGTGTATTAGGTAGGTACACATCTCCAATTTACTTCAACTTCATCTCTCTCCATGGGTGGCTTTCGTTTTCATTTCTTATGCCATCTCATTTTCACTCTTTTTTTTCTCTTGTTTATCCCTTTTTTTCCTTCATTTTTCCCTATTCTGTTCCTCCTCCTCCTCCTCCTCCTTCTTCTTTTTCTTTCTTTTTCTCCCCCTCTGACGTGAATGCTAAGGGAAAAGGAATGACAGCTTGGGCCATTACAAATTCTGACCTTTCTAGTCTGATTTTTTCCTATTTCGCGTTTGCTTGTTATCACTTGTCGACATTTCGAGTCTTATCTGGCGTCTTCTACCTGATTTTATTTCTCCTACAGGGTACAGGCAATAAAAAAATAAATGAAACAAACAGAGAATTCTGTCATTATGAAAAAAGATGTCTGACGAATGCCGAACGCCTTTGATGCCAAAATTGTCACGCTACGGAGAATTTTTTTAGTGTGAAATTTCAAATGAAACACCTCATAACGCAGAGGCTGACGTCACGTCCTATTTTCAAACATTATTCGAACCCCTGGCCCTATGAAGGTAATTTTCACACACGGTACACATCTCCAATTTACTTCAACTTCATCTCTCTCCATGGGTGGCTTTCGTTTTCATTTCTTATGCCATCTCATTTTCATTAGGTAGGTACACATCTCCAATTTACTTCAACTTCATCTCTCTCCATGGGTGGCTTTCGTTTTCATTTCTTATGCCATCTCATTTTCACACATCTCCAATTTACTTCAACTTCATCTCTCTCCATGGGTGGCTTTCGTTTTCATTTCTTATGCCATCTCATTTTCACTCTTTTTTTTCTCTTGTTTATCCCTTTTTTTCCTTCATTTTTCCCTATTCTGTTCCTTCTCCTCCTCCTCCTCCTCCTCCTCCTCCTCCTTCTTCTTCTTCTTTTTCTTCACCTTTTTCTTTCTTTTTCTCCCCCTCTGACGTGAATGCTAAGGGAAAAGGAATGACAGCTTGGGCCATTACAAATTCTGACCTTTCTAGGTGCTAAGGTCCCTAACTCAATGTTTAATGCATTAATGGCCTACGGATAGAGAAGTCTAGTCTCTTGCCAAGGACTAGAAAAAGGCCATGGAATTTATTCCATCTTAAAGTCAAGTTCACAGCAGATAATTACCTATGTATAGTAATGTTATACTTATGCTGCACGAGTAGTACTAAACTACTAAACAGTCCCTTTTCTCCAGATTACTCCAGAAGTACGGAAAACAGTAGGTATTATTGTGATTTTAAAGTCAAGTTTACAGCAGATAATTACCCATGTATAGTAATATAGTAATGTGTATAGTAATGCTGCACGAGTAGTACTAAACTACTAAACAGTCCCTTTTCTCCAGATTACTCCAGAAGTACGGAAAACAGTAGGTATTATTGTGATGATTCTCAAACAATGTTGATGGTAAAAGTCCATACATTAGGTAAGGCTGGGATAGAACTCACGCCCCTCTGATTACCAGGCGAGCGTCTTGACCGCTGCACCACAGAAGCCGGTTACTACGCCCCCAAAAGCCAGATAATTATAAAAATAAACAATCTCTGTAGTCTGTAGGTAATGTCTTTTATGTGGGTACTTTGGTAATTTCAGAAGGTACTCTTAATGCTCGTACATTATGAATTTTACTAGCACATAATGCTGTATCCCCACTTTATAACCGCTATAGGTCGCTACCTAGTTTATATTTATTCTGTATCCCCTCTCCTTCTCCATCTACTTACTGACTCTAGTTATACAGCAGTTTAATAGAAAACAAATATTTATTTAAATTTTATATGCGGAAGAGAAAAAGAAAATTGTTTTCTCATTACAAGACGGAGTCTTACCTTGTATCTTACGTGAGCTTTTACGTCAGGTCTTATCTGAGGTCTTATACTGGGTTGTATTAGGGCAGGGATTTCCAACTTCCATGTGTATGCGGGCCACATGCCACATTGGCAGGTACTTCGCGGGCCACATACACATGGGAGTAGGCCCGTATCCAGGATTTTCTTGAGGGGATAAGGGTGGATGCTCCATTTTCATAGTCCACGCCATAGTAAAAGAGCTAGTTGGAAATTGCTGTATTAGGGAGACTTTTCCGCTAGACTTGGTCTCGCAAGATAAATCCCTGCGGAGTGTACCAGGTTCGTAGAGTAGTGTACACAGCAGGCCCGTATCCAGGATTTTCTTGAGGGGATAAGGGTGGATGCTCCATTTTCATAGTCCACCCCATAGTAAAAGAGCTAGTTGGAAATCGCTGTATTAGGGAGACTTTTCCGCTAGACTTGGTCTCGCAAGATAAATCCCTGCGGAGTGTACCAGGTTCGTAGAGTAGTGTACACAGGTCTTAGAGGGCTCTACCGAGAGTATAGACTTAATGAGTAAGTATCCCTACATATCGAAGAGAGCAAGGAAGGACATGATAGGAGGAAAGGCAGTCTTTCCGGAAACGAACTATTCCCATCAGGCCTCCCATAAATCTGCCCGGGCGGGAATCGAACCCGCGGCCTAGCGCTTCAAGGCAGACGGCGCCACCAAACCAGGCTAACTAGGCTGGGATTCTGGGTCTTTTAGGTAGTCCAAGAGGTAGTTTAAGCTCTCTCTCTCTCTCTCTCTCTCTCTCTCTCTCTCTCTCTCTCTTCTTCTTCTTCTTCTTCCTCTTCCTCTTCTTTAGCACACTGTACTATTGCCGTTTCTGAACCTTAAAAGCGTGTAGATAACTAGGTACAAAATCTCCCTCTCTCTCTCTCTCACTGAGAAAGCTCTCTCTCTCTCTCTCTCTCTCTCTGAGAAAGTATCTGCAAAGTTCCGGAGGAGCGGCATTAAGAAAACCTGCCACTCTGAACATTATCTTTTCCATCTCGGCATCTCATACACATGTTTGTTGATGTTTTATTCCTTTTGTTGTCTTCCCTGTGTCTTTCCCTAATTCTCATCCCCTCGTTTATTATTCTATGAGCTTTTGCCTTTTTAGTCCGTCCTTCCTTTATTAAATTACAAAAGTAACAGTTAAAAAAAGGTATAAGGGACGGGCTATTGTATTCGCTTCGGTGTCGTCTGTCTGTCGGTCTGTCTGTCTGTCCGTCCCCATATTAGCAGGACTTATCCAAACCTGGTCGACCTATATATCAAATTAAAGGTCTTTCTACCAGGAACACGAAAGTGGTGGTGCAAAATGATTCGCGATATCCATGTAGTGTATTACATATCATATTTACATTTCGTATAGGTATCTGCATATATTTAAGCTTCCTTAAGCATAAGCACGTACTGTCTCCCATCTTCCAATCTTCCTACCTGCAGTATCTTTATTCTTACTGAATCTTACTTCCTCTCTCTTTCTTTCCCTTTCTCCCTCTTGTCCCCTCCATATCTTCCTTCTCCTCTTTTTTTAGCCCGTCCTTTCTTTAATATTACGATAGTAATAAAAAAAGGTATAAGGGACGGGCTATTGTATTCGCTTCGGTGTCGTCTGTCTGTCGGTCTGTCTGTCTGTCCGTCCCCATATTAGCAGGACTTATCCAAACCTGGTCGACCTATATATCAAATTAAAGGTCTTTCTACCAGGAACACGAAAGTGGTGGTGCAAATTTTGTCCAGAAAATCATAAAGTCAAAAACCAAAAAAACTGGTTTTTGGGGGATTTTTTTCACATTTTCTCACACAAATGAGCTCTGATCTTGAAATTTGTCGTGACCACCTATAAACTCAAAGCGAGAAAGTTTTAGATAAGTCGATAATTTAAGACCGGTTTTAGCGTCACCTATGTTAAGCTACGCCGAGCAAGGCCAATAAATGGATGGGTGACTAAATATTAAAAGGAATAAAGGGAGAACGGGCTGTAGTCTTGATTTTAAATCATTACATGAAAGTAAAATAAAAAAAAATCAATTCAATAATAATAAAGTAAATATTAAACAAATTAGGTAGGTACATAAGTAGGTACTGATTTTCTTTAACCGCGATCGAATAAACTACGGGCTAAAAAATTCCCGGAGGGACGGCCCAGCTTCCCTTCTGTCTCCCTAGTCTCTCTACCTGCAGAATCTTTATTCTTCACATTTCTTCCTGTATCTCCCTCCTTCTCTCCGTTCCTTTCTCTCTCTTTCTTCCTCCATCTGTTCCTTCCCTCTCTTCTGCCCTCCATCTCTACATTCGCTTCTTTTTCCCTTCCTCTTTCTCTCTCCTTCACTCTTTCTTCCTCCCTCGCTTGCGACTCAGAAACACTACCTCTTCTTTTTTTATCCCACTTCTCTCTCTCTGTCTTGGTATCTTTTCCTCCTTCTCTTTCTTTATCATTTATTTTAAGGTCCCATTTCTTCCATTTTCTCTTGTATATGCCTGTCTCTATCTTTCTTGGATCTCTCTCTACTTCTCTCACGCTTTTCCTCCATCTCTCTTTCGCTCCTTGGGAGTTCAAATGTCTTCCAGTGCGTAGGAAATACAAATGGTGGAGTGTTATCTCGTAATATCCCACTTCTCTCTCTCTCTCTCTCTCTCTCTCTCTCTCTCTCTTGGTATCTTTTCCTCCTTCTCTTTCTTTATCATTTATTTTAAGGTCCCATTTCTTCCATTTTCTCTTGCATATGCCTGTCTCTATCTTTCTTGGATCTCTCTCTACTTCTCTCACACTTTTCCTCCATCTCTCTTTCGCTCCTTGGGAGTTCAAATGTCTTCCAGTGCGTAGGAAATACAAATGGTGGAGTGTTATCTCGTAAGAATACGAGAGAGAGAGAGAGGAAGAGATAGGTAGAAAGTAAGAGAGAAAGAGGAAGGGAGGGAGAAGTATGCTAAAGATAAAATAAATGTTGGACGCAAATACATATTTGGGGAGGGGGGATAAAAGGGGAGCCTAGAGTAATGGAGATCGGTCAGTAATGGAGGAGAGAGAGAAGTAAAGAGGGGAGGGATTGACAAAGGTGCAATCTGGAGTGGCGAAAGACGCTCCTTTCTGTTTTCAGCCTAAGTCGCCCCTATTAATAATGCAATTGCTGTTATAGGTACATATCGGTACATATTGTATATCCTATTTTAACCATAAACTTTTATTGGTTATACGTACCTAACCATGTTATAGGTACATATTGTATATCCAGTTTTAACCATAAACTCTTTTTCATATTAGGTATTCTAATAACAGTACACAAAGTGCCTACAAAAACGGTACCTACCTAGTAACTCGTACCTGAAAGAAAACCGTTCCTACACACCGTCATGTACAACGTCTCTCGTTTAGATGTTCTAGGTATCTGTTTCTTTTTTCTTCAAGAGCCACTTCTGCAGAACAAAAATAAAATCACAAAGGAAAGATAATTAATTAAAATGTCATAATTACTATCTTCATTCAACATCAAAGGGTTAAAGAGTTGAAGAGTAATTAAATTGTACAATTTAAAGCATTTTTCGGAGCGACTTTTTGTTCGCTTGGAAGATGCTCCGAAAAAAGACTGGCGAATATGTCAGGAAGGGTTTTCCCCAGGGATTTTAATTTTTCACTCAGCAGGTAATAATAACGGGAATATAATTATGTGAGAGACACTTCATACAAATACTCTATTTATAGTAACAAATATAATACAAACGTTTTATTTAATTATTAATGTATTTTAAATACAGAAGGTGTTACCTATTTGATGTGTTCCAAGATCTTGAGGTGGACACTGGCCATCGTTCGCCATATCCACCAGGAATTCACGGTCTTTATTTCTACTGAAATAACAAGGTAGATTAGCTACCTACTTATGGTAGATAGAATTACCTACTTCAGAATTTCTCAAGTTCAGATGCCAATGTCTTTCCAAGGATTCTCTTCCTTCGAGGGCGGATAACATGGGATCATGGGAACTATTTCCTGTGATTGATTAATACCTATAATAACATAAAAGAAGAAACCCATCAACCGTAAAGAGCTCTTGACGGTTCAAGTTTCTATTCAACAGATGGAAGGAAAACTTCTACCAAACCCCCTTGTTAGCAATACAAGTCGTACACAAGAAAAGTTCCTGAGGATAAATTCACCATTGTCTGCACAGTCTTGGGGAGGTAGGCAGAAAGCAAAGAGAAAAATTCGCTTTTTTTTCCTCGCCATAATATTTATCTTAAATTCTTGATAAACTGTTCTTTGTTGATCTTACAACTCCGCCTCCTTTTTATTATCTGCTGTTCTAAGCTCTTGTTTATCACTTGAACATTATCCCTGAGGAATCTGAGGATATTATGTCCAAATCGCTATGGAATCAGGATCGATATTAGTTATCGACTTAAAGACTTTACTATTTGGAGTTGACGTACAGTTAAAAGAAAGTTTTTTTTTTTTAATATTTATCTTGTAGAAAATTCCCAGAAATTTATTTCCTTTCAAAACGTTTTCCTACTTAGAACGTTTGAAAGGCGTTTTATGTTCATGATGTTAACTCAGCATTTCACAGCGTATTTTTTTACGCCCATGAGACGATATTTATACTTATACATAGCTTAAATTTTGCAGTTGATTTGGTACTTCAGAATTTCTCAAGTTCAGATGCCATATGTCTTTCCAAGGATTTTCTTCCTTCGAGGGCGGATAACATGGGAACTATTTCCTGTGATTGATTAATACCTATAATAACATAAAAGAAGAAACCCATCAACTGTAAAGAGCTCTTGACGGTTCAAGTTTCTATTCAACAGATGGAAGGGAAAACTTCTACCAAACCCCCTTGTTAGCAATACAAGTCGTACACAAGAAAAGTTCCTGAGGATAAATTCACCATTGTCTGCACAGTTTAAAAACAATCAAACAAAATGCTTAACTCATACATTGTGGAAGAGTTTCCTATACTCTCGAAAAAGAGAGAAAGGGAGAGGAGAGAATCACTAAATCTTTTCATTTCGTCGTTTCCTCTCTCGTTTTTATATCTTCCCCTCGTTCGCACCCATTTTCATTTATCTCCCAAGTCTCTTGATATTTTATTAAACTTTTAAGAACTTGTAAAGATATTAAACTTTACGATTTAAAATGAAAGGAAAATATAAAAACATTTTTTCCTCTCTTTTTTTACTTTTTTGGTAATGAAAAACCTAGGAAGACATCTTAATTCTTGTGTGATGGACACTTCCCCTCCTGTCCTCAGATGTGGCTAGATAAAGCTTTGTGATTGTACCTCACAGTCCTCACATCACTTTCCCCCTTTCGAAGAAGTTTTTACTGTTATCTCCGTTCGTAGCGTAGTCCAATTTTCATTTCCATCTGTGAAAAAGACATCGAATCATACAGTGAAAATGAAGTACCTATTGTCTAATAGTGATCCAAATCTCCAAACTCAATCAGAGAAATTCAACAGCCCCTGCATGTCACAAGATGTCGCACAGATAAAACATCAAAATTTAGAAACACCTGGAAATATTGCAAACAAACTGTTTTAGAAAATTACAAAGAATGTTTGAAAATGACAGTGGAAATTAAGGTATGAAGTAAAAGTCTTTGTGATTGTACCTCACATCACTTTCCCCCTTTCGAAGAAGTTTTTACTGTTATCTCCGTTCGTAGCGTAGTCCAATTTTCATGTCCATCTGTCAAAAAGACATCGAATCATACAGTGAAAATGAAGTATTGTCTAATAGTGATCCAAATCTCCAAACTGAAACAGAGAAATTCAACAGCCACAAGATGTCACAAGATGTCGCACAGATTAAACATCAAAATTTAGAAACACCTGGAAATATTGCAAACAAACTATTTTAGGGAATTACAAAGAATGTTTGAAAATGACAGTGGAAATTAAGGTATCAAGTAAAAGTAGGTACGTAAGAAAAAACAATGACAAAATATTTTGAAGTAAAAGTAGGTACGTAAGAAAAAAAAAAGCAATGACAAAATATTTTCCAAGAACTGGAGATTTTGGCGATAAGAGACGAGAAAGCAACGCTTCTAGATTAAAAGAAGAACATCACGGAAAATATTTTCCAAGAACTGGAGATTTTGGCGATAAGAGACGAGAAAGCAACGCTTCTAGATTAAAAGAAGAACATCACGGATGGAAAAAAAATATGAAGATCTTAGTCTTAAAATAAGATAAAAAAGGAAAAAATACACAATTTTAAGCTTTAATCTTGGTTATGAAAAAATATATTCTCAAGATCTCACTTCAGGGTTTTGTTGAAAACTTTCTCGAAAGCGTAGATAGAGTTATGAAGATCTTAGTCTTAAAATAAGATAAAAAAGGAAAAAATACACAATTTTATTTTAAAGCTTTAATCTTGGTTATGAAAAAATATATTCTCAAGATCTCACTTCAGGGTTTTGTTGAAAACTTTCTCGAAAGCGTAGATAGAGTATTCTGACGCACAAACAACTAAATGCACTTCACAAAGTTTATGAATCATAATTACCATTACCAGCGTGTACTGTAAGCTATGGTATTCTGACGCACAAACAACTAAATGCACTTCACAAAGTTTATGAATCATAATTACCATTACCAGCGTGTACTGTAAGCTATGGTAATTAGCATTATAATTAAAAAAAGAAGATGAAGGTGGGGATCTGTTAGTCTTCAACTTGGTTATTTGACCTACATGCATAGGTAGATCAGCAAACTTTTCCTGAGGAAGATGAAGGTGGGGATCTGTTAGTCTTCAACTTGGTTATTTGACCTACATGCATAGGTAGATCAGCAAACTTTTCCTGAGAGTAATCCATCCATCCTATTTATAAGATGAACAAAACATGTACCACCAGCGTTAATTTATTGAAATTTGAGCTTTGTATTTTGCAATTTGATCTGTCATTTCGAAGAAAACATTTCGTGGTTGTGCCCTGTATACAAAAATAACAATAAACAAAGCATTCAACACTTTTAAAATAAAATAAAACCTAAAATTCATCATCATAATTCATGTTGGAGTTTGAAACTACCACCAGCGTTAATTTATTGAAATTTGAGCTTTGTATTTTACAATTTGATCTGTCATTTCGAAGAAAACATTTTGTGGTTGTGCCCTGTATACAAAAATAACAATAAACAAAGCATTCAACACTTTTAAAATAAAATAAAACCTAAAATTCATCATCATAATTCATGTTGAAGACTGAAATATATCTTTTTTTCTCAATTCCCAGAGATTGACACAAAAGAATGTTTTTCCTTCATGAAGTGGGTATTAAGTGAGAATTTCTTCTTTTTTTTTTTGTTGTAGTGTATCAAGTCCGTGTATTGGGGTTTGTCATTTGAGGGTATTTTTACCAATACCGTCAATAAGGTCGATTAATGTTGTTGTTGTAGTGTATCAAGTCCGTGTATTGGGGTTTGTCATTTGAGGGTATTTTTACCAATACCGTCAATAAGGCCAATTAACTGCATGGATTTTATATAGAACCTTTGAAATTATGCATTGTCTATTTTAGAGAGAAAACATATGGAATTGTTGTACGTACCCAGTTGTAGTGTATCAAGTCCGTGTATTGGGGTTTGTCATTTGAGGGTATTTTTACCAATACCGTCAATAAGGTCGATTAACTGCATGGATTTTATATAGAACCTTTGAAATTATGCATTGTCTATTTTAGAGAGAAAACATATGGAATTGTTGTACGTACCCAAGTAAGGAATAACTAATATTATATTCCTCCATTCAAAACAAACCAATATGTTTTGGCCTTGAGGGAAATCGGGGAAAATTAGATATTTCTTGAAATTGATTTATGGAGGCTGCTTGAGGGTTTTTTTTTTTTTTTTTTTTTTTTTTTTTTTTTTTTTTTTTTTTGTGGGGGGGGGTTTTGGTAAGATATATGAAGAGGGGAGGGGGGTGTTTTTTTTGTACGGTGTAGGTATTGCGCTAGAATCTAGAAAGTTGTTTCTTCTTTCAATTTTAATATCTTGTTTTATTCATGTTCATTGATCCCAATTGACAAGGCCGGTTTCCCCAAGTGAGTCTTCTACCATCATGACCTTATACACTTCTTTTCAGAAATCTATTCCAATAGGTACAGATAGTCTTAGTAAATCATTCAACGTCTTTCAATTGCACAATCAAACAAACAAATGAACTTCCATGTCAGTAGTGAGCTCATTAGTTATTTATGATCTCGAAGTAGAAAAAAAAGTAACCCTTCCTTTTTTAACGAAAAAGTGCACCTTCAAAGTACTAGAGCTCATTAGTTATTTATGATCTCGAAGTAGAAAAAAAAGTAACCCTTCCTTTTTTAACGAAAAAGTGCACCTTCAAAGTACTAACTTGTTCATGTATGAGTTTGGTGATTGTTCTTTAACCTTTAAAACTAATTCAAATTAATACTCATATAGCGATGATGAAAATAAACACTGTGAAATTCTTAGAAATCAGAAGTCCCTAAAATGGCTCATTTGATATCATGATGGTAGGTAATTTCCAAGTTTCTTTCAAGCTGAAAGATTCTTTGAAATATGTATGAGTCTATTCTTTTGCTGAAACACAGGCAAGATTCAAGTGGTCCAGTAGTAAAACAATAAACGTTTCTACCTAGTACTGATTTTTTGTTCTTTTTTCTCAGAAATTTCCCTTCGGTATTGTTTCTATTATTCGGGGGGCCACACTTGAAAATGTAGGAGGATTTTTATTATTTTTGTTCCATCATGCATTGTAAGTTTTGGTCCGAAAACAATGCTTTCACAATGGTCATTTTTACTTTCTATCATTTCTATTGTTTTCCTGACTTGATCTGATTACATGGTCAACAGGATGGAAGTTTTGAATTGTCTTTCATAACAAGAACCTATTAGTTAAAGTTGAGGCTCTTAGGGGGAGAAAACGTGTCCATATTTGAACAGCAAATAACAGAAAAGAACCATCCAATTAATTTCAATATTTGTCAATAACGTTTGTACAAATCGTACAATCGTAGGCATGAGTTCAATCAAGGCACGAGTAAATCTAGAAACGAGATAGGTATTTTTTTTAATGCCAACTAGTTGATTTTATCTATGTATACCAATATTAAGGAGCGCGGTAGCGCTCCGCCCCGCCAAGTCAAGAAAGTTTGACCTACTCCAATAGGGTACAGGCAATAAAAAAATAAATGAAACAAACAGAGAATTCTGTCATGATGAAAAAAATGTCTGACGAATGCCGAACCCCTTTGATGCCAAAATTGTCACGCTACGGAGAATTTTTTTAGTGTGAAATTTCAAATAAAACACCTCATAACGCAGAGGCTGACGTCACGTCCTATTTTCAAACATTATTCGAACCCCTGGCCCTATGAAGGTAATTTTCACACACAGAACCTACATGGGAAATTTTACACTCTCTCCTCTCATTCCCCTTATAGGCACCATAATATACCCCGAGGCAAATAACGTACTGTTACTGTCAGATATTGATGCCACATACTTAGGAACCAATCAAGGTGTTTTCCCTCATGTAAGAATGAGGAAGAAATAAAACCCTGATACAGTCAATATTACAAAATGATAGCGTCGGTAATTTGTAACTCCGGGAGTAATGGGATCATTAGGGCGAAGAAAAAATCCCGGGGACAAACCGGGGGAGTGTGAAATGGGGGTGAAATCGCTCCCGGAGAGAAAAAAATAATGGGGGTTGAATTTAATATTCCGAGAATAAATTAGAGATTGAGAATATTCAGCTATAGGGTGGTGCAATGACAAGGCGTTGTTTTAGATTTCAGGATGAAAATAAAGGAAATTGTAAATTATAATTTTATTATAAACTTGGTTTCTGGTAAAAATGAGCTGATTGATAGAAATTATAAAACAACAGTTCCTAATAATATTGAATGCCGATAATTTAACCTCTACCAAACCACTTCACCTTGATTACCTACCAAAACTCAATAATGTACCTAGGTACATGATAGAAAATGGAGAAGAAGAAGACTGTCAAAATGAACAAAATTTTAAAAAAAAAATAATGGGGGTTGAATTTAATATTCAGAGAATAAATTAGAGATTGAGAATATTCAGCTATAGGGTGGTGCAATGACAAGGCGTTGTTTTAGATTTCAGGATGAAAATAAAGGAAATTTTAAATTATAATTTTATTATAAACTTGGTTTCTGGTAAAAATGAGCTGATTTATATAAAACAACAGTTCCTAATAATATTGAATGCCGATAATTTAACCTCTACCAAACCACTTCACATTGATTACCTACCAAAACTCAATAATGTACCTAGGTACATGATAGAAAATGGAGAAGAAGAAGACTGTCAAAATGAACAAAATTTTAAAGTCTCTTATGTTCTCTAATGACATGTTCGAACACCCTGTATGCTCGATGATCATGCAGCAAGTGTATGATCATGACATGTGCTATCAATCCTGAATGATACTCTCTGTGTTTTATATGAGATGTTATATTCTCTATTAGACATCATATAGTTTGTGTTACTTTGTCTATTTGTATTCAGTGCGAGAATTTTCCAGCGGTAGATTTTAGTGCTGATGAACTGCAGGCTTTGTTGCCTTCTCTAGTCCGGAATATTGTATGTAGAGAGATAGATATTTAGATAATGATTTTATTTGTAATGCCAACTGACCCAATTCACCTACTGTCGCGTGCTAAGTATCATATATTTTTTTACTCGTTTTTTGATTCCAGAGATATACCTATTTCCTGTTATGCGGATTTTCCCTTGGTTCATAGCTGATTGAATTCGTCAGTAAAGGTAAGAAACTAATATTCCTGCATGCAGACTTTGTCACTTGAAATGTAATACCATGAAACAGTAAAATGCATTTCTCATATGAGAGAAAAATTAATAAAATTTATTGACGAACTGCCTAAAGTTTGGGTTGCCGAAACGACACAGCATACTGTTACAATTACAATGAAATTGAATTAATGTTCAATTAAAATATTAATGCGAATTAGGTACCTATAAGTAGTACAGTTGTCAGTGTACATATTACCTATATCTACTCTTGGTATGAGGGAATTGAAGATAATAATAATAATAACCTAACCACCTAGGTACGGTATGTTCCTAAGTGGTGTAATTATTTTATTTTTATAATTTTATTGTTCTATTTAAGTTAAGACTATTTCTTGAAGAAGGGGAAAAACTTTATACCTACCTAATTTTATTTGATGTCATTAAATAAACTTCCCTCATCATCTCCACCACCATCAACTCTCTCTCTCTCTCTTTCTCTCTCCCCCCATTTCTTTTGTTTACTCTCTTTTTTTCCCCACTCACTCAGCCCTTGCAAATAGTTTCCAAACCAAACAATAGTGTTCCATAACTTTTCATCAGGGAATTATAGCTCTTGTTTTTTTTTTTTTTTTTTTTTTCTTGAAAATCAATTAAAGCGCTATGGTTTTTCCTTTGTTGCAATTATTGTGGATAATAATAATAATAACCTAACCACCTAGGTACGGTATGTTCCTAAGTGGTGTAATTATTTTATTTTTATAATTTTCTTGTTCTATTTAAGTTAAGACTATTTCTTGAAGAAGGGGAAAAACTTTATACCTACCTAATTTTATTTGATGTCATTAAATAAACTTCCCTCATCATCTCCACCACCATCAACTCTCTCTCTCTCTCTTTCTCTCTCCCCCCATTTCTTTTGTTTACTCTCTTTTTTTCCCCACTCACTCAGCCCTTGCAAATAGTTTCCAAACCAAACAATAGTGTTCCATAACTTTTCATCAGGGAATTATAGCTCTTGTTTTTTTTTTTTTTTTTTTTTCCTGATAAATCAATTAAAGCGCTATGGTTTTTCCTTTGTTGCAATTATTGTGGTGCACAACAATTTGCCAATTTTAAAGTTACTGTTTTTATTATCATAGTTCCCGATGACGTCAGTAACTACCGTATAATGCCTAGGGACTCTAGGGAGCCCAATCCTAAGAGAGCTCAGGTCCTTATGTTGCATTTATATAAGTGCCTGCAATGTATTGAGTTATGCAATGTGCCAAACATTCAAAATTACAGGCAAGGATAATGAAATGAGCCAAGTTACTATTCCATTTGCAGAGTGCCTGGAATGTAGTCAGTTATGCAATATGCCTAGTAGTTGAAATAAATTTTCAAATCTCAGAAACGTTCTACTGTGACATGCTACGGCCAATAAAAAAAGGTCACCAATACCTGCACTTACACTCTAGAATCTAGAACGATGAATTCCCAGGTATCAAGCTCATGCATTCACATATCTATACGTAAATATGTACCTATCTCTAACAATAAATAATCATAATAATAAATGAGTAAAGAACAGGAATACGAGTAGGTACAATCAGGTACATCCTCGTAAATCTCGTATCTACCTACATAAGTACATACTGGTATACTTGGGTCAAAGGTAGGTCTGTAGGTAAATAATATATTTTTTATAAATGGGACTAAATGCACCATCTCCTCTCCTAGTTGATTTAATGGGACAAAATCCCTTTGGATTGACAGTTTAAATAAAGCTCGACCATAAAAAATACCTGTGATTTATAGATAGGAATTACAGCTGCACTTGTTTCTTCCCCAGGGAATGTCTGGGATGGACTTATATGTAAAGGTTTTATATGAAGGCTTTACATGGACTTGATGTAAAGGTTAATCTATAGGTACCTAGGTAGGTATATTATAAAATATAAATAATTCTAGAATTATATACATATGTATATATTTAGGACAGAAGAAGAATGAGGTGTTTTTCCTATGACTCTCATTAGTTCAAACCGTTTTGATTTTGGATTTTAGGGAGGTTTGGATGAGATAGAAGACATTGACAGTTAACCTAGTTTTAACCAAGTTTAAAGATAATTATGTAGGTACTAGGTATAAAAGAATGTATTGTTCTATTTACAAGATAGTAATATATTAGTTCCCTTATTATAACGTAAGATAACGTAAGGAAAGCAGTCGTTCTGATAAGAAACTGCTAATAGGTATATAAACAGATACCTAGTACCTACCATAACCAGGCAACCTTTAAAACAGTAAACGTTTGCGTCTCTTTTGATGAGCAAGGGGACTGAAGGAGGATTGAACTTTGCAACTAAATTGTCACGTACTCGAAAACTGCACGTTTTTATTGTGCTAAGGTAGGTAGGTAATTCTATTTCCTACTCAGATAGTCAGATACACGGGAGCCATAAAGGAGATAGGCAGAAATCCCGGATGCAACGTGAACGAAGAGAAACCTAATGAAACACCTTGTTTGGAGCAATAAAAAATGGCGGCATGTTATGAAATTAAAACATAAAATAAAAAAGGCGATAAAAAATTAATGAAAAAGATTTGACACACTGGAAAAAGTTCATGCCATAAAGTTTATGTGTCCCCAAGTGTGTGCGGGGGAAAAAAGGGACTGAAATTTAATAAAAGGATGTGAGGCCTTCGGTGGCATTAAGAGCCCTAAGGAACATGTAATGTACTGTCCTTGAATACGTATTACAAACCCTTTCCACTTCCTATGACCCTAATAATTACATTATGGTTTGATGAAGCCATACAGAGAGAATTTTTTAGCAAAAAGTTGTACCTAGATAGGTAGGTGGGGGAGCCACAAAAAATCAAATTAACTCTGTTCCATACTTTTTAATTTGTAAGGGGTAAACTTTAGAAAGAAGTTTGGGAGTAAAAGGTCAGTGATTAAAAATGTATTAAGTTGGAAATTGTTCCAATTTATGGAGGCTGAGCCTAGGGTCAGGTTTGTACATTAGGATAGGAGTTCCCTAATTAGGTTTGCATTTGTACACCTTTAACATTTCCTATAAGTGTACAAATTTTCGTAGGAAATTACTGGTTCATAGAATTGCCCAAGGAATCAAATAACATAGAAATAACCGGAATTTTGCCTGAGATAATTCCATTTTATATCGCTCTGATCGCTAAATGTTAGATGACTGTGAAAGCATGAAGCCATGACTCCATTTTAATTTGTACACCTTTAACATTTCCTAAAAGTGTACAAATTTTCCTAGGAAATTACTGGTTCATAGAATTGCCCAAGGAATCAAATAACATAGAAATAACCGAAATTTTGCCTGAGATAATTCCATTTTATATCGCTCTGATCGCTAAATGTTAGATGACTGTGAAAGCATGAAGCCATGACTCCATTTTAAAGTAGAATGAACACGTGTCTTTTTGTTCAGAAAGTCAGAAACCTCAAAATTCTAAGAAGATGCTCCCCCTCTTTGATGTTATCTACGCCACTGATGCTATTATTAAGTTCGAGTACGTACATGGCATGGTTGACCCACTTCATGGACTGACCCCTCAAGTTTCTCTCTGCTGGAAGGTTGTTTTTCTTTCATCTCTTCTTGCCCTATTGTTTTCCTTCTCGATGGCAGTTTTTATTAATTTCTTTTCGACTCTCTCTGCTGGAAGGTTGTTTTTCTTTCATCTCTTCTTGCCCTATTGTTTTCCTTCTCGATGGCAGTTTTTATTAATTTCTCAATCAAACAAAATGCTTAACTCATACATTGTGGAAGAGTTTCCTATACTCTCGAAAAAGAGAGAAAGGGAGAGGAGAGAAAAATAAAAGGTAAAGATAGAAATAATAGTTTTCCAGCAGAACATTTTTTTCTCTCTTGGAAGAAGATGCTGAAGATAATATCGTTTTATTTTCAATTCTGATAATAGACCCCAGGTGTCTCGACTTCGTATCAATGTGGAAAAAAATTCTTCGCTGCCAGAATGAGATTTAAACTTTCGATACAATTTTGAGGATCAGTATTAGGGGGAAACTTTTTCTGCCCCTAAGTTTTCTCCCTTAAAGTTTTCTTTATCTTGTTCTGTTCTTATATCACTTAGAAGAGATTTGAGTTTCTCGATCATATTACCCAATTGTGGTGCGTGAGTTACCAAAGTCACTCTTGGAAATTAAGTTGGATGAGTGTTTTCTTGAAATGTTAAATCTTCTGTTTTCGATTGTTTCTGTTTCGAGTCTTCTACTTTATTGTCTGTTTTGTAAGTACCTATTGTTATGTTATGATTTTTTTTTTTTTTTTTTTTCAGTGAGATTTCTTTTCGAATCATCTTGAACTTCGGAGAGAACAAACGCAGAGTAAACACTTCAGTTCGAGCTAGGGGAAAGTTTTTTCATTGAAAATCGTCAAGTGGACGACCGACGAGCTCGAGATAAGAAACGCCCGGGCTCTTTAAGTTAAAGCTGTAACCCTCTCTGTGCTCCATGGAAACGTGGACGGGCCAAGGGCAGGAATCGGCAGGATTGAAAAATAAGATTCCTTATACGAAACCTTGCTCCCTGTATATGAAATTTAGTAGAACTTTCCTCAGGAACTGCTGAGAATACTGAGATACCAGGTCGTAAATTTGAGGTGTTTAAAATAATACGAAGAATATCTGTAATAAATGTAAGGTAGGTAGATAGAATAATAAGTTTCATGAAACTTTAAATAAATCTCTTTTCTAAAGCGGTGCTACACAAATTGTACCCCAAGGATATTGAGATGCACTTGAAGTGTCGCAATTTTTTGGAGCAGTGACCCATTTTATACCTAGGATGTATTCCTTTGGGAATTTGACGAGTTTCTAACCAAGATCAAGATTCTTGTAGGATACATCAGAATACCTACCTAAACTTATAATTTTATTGCTCTTTCCCTGAAGCTTTTCGCCCTTAATCTCTACCTA
This sequence comes from Diaphorina citri, assembly GCF_000475195.1. NCBI lineage: Eukaryota > Metazoa > Arthropoda > Insecta > Hemiptera > Psyllidae > Diaphorina > Diaphorina citri. The sequence continues at coordinate 175,012 of NW_007377711.1, forward strand.
TCTCGTGCCATCAAAAAAGGCACTCAGTATTGACAACACTAATGGTACTAAAATAATGATCTACCTAATCCTTGGATACATTCTCTATGAAATAAAGGAAGTTCATTCTTTATGAAATAAAGAATGCACTTCCTGGTTGGAGTAGTTGAACCAATGACGTCACACGCCCAAAAACTTTCAACTTCCAATATTTGCTAATGCCGATTTTGATTTGTGTCAGAGTTTTGTCAGTTTGTCTATTAAATGATGAGCTCATGAAGAAATTTACTTTCTTCTCTTGCGTTTTTCAAGATAAGACGATCAAATGCCTTTTTCTCGTCAAGTATCGCTTGTCCGGCCTTGCTTTCTCCCTATGTCACGTAGGGTGATTTTACTTTTTCCGCCATGTTTGATATTGCTCGGGGATATCCTCAAGGTTCCACGTCCCACGCTTTTTTCATGGGGGCCTTGGATCTTGCATCTTTGATGTGCGCTGGTAGACTTTCTTCCAGGAGAATTCCGAAACATGAGACATTCAGAATAGACGTCATGAAAGTAAACGGGAAAGATAAATACACTGGATGCGATAGAAAAGAAGGAAATGCAGGAACTATGTAGATAAAGGAGACATTATTAACAAACTACAGGAAAATGGCGGAGGAAAATAAAAAGGAAGAAGTGGGTCGAAGGGGAGGACGATTTTTATTTCATGAGAAATTGAAAAAATAAAGATAGGTATAAGAATGAGGAAAATTTGAGCTTTTGAGGACAAATTGGGGAATTCGAAGCGGAAATATGAATTCGAAGAAGAATAAGAAATCAAATACTAGGAACTAGGTAGGAATATTTAGAAAAAAATCTTTCAGACAGATAGTATGGTATGGACAAAATGATTACTAATAATTATCCTTCTCCAGGCCCCAGGATATAACGAAAGAGTCTAGCGGACAACAAAAGTAGAAAGTGTATAGGTACCTACCTACTTACGCAACAGCGCAGATTATCTCTTTTGTTGATAGAGTAGAAGATGAAAGTGTTGTGAATGAGAGCATTTTATGGATAAGGCAGTATAAGAGGAAAGCATACGAAAAGCTCCTGGAGATGTTTGAGATGCCAGATTATCCTGTTTTGAATGTGATATGTATGTAATGTACTATGTACCTCCAAATCTCCATCTCTTTTCCATATGAGTCTTTTCGAAATTTCCCTTCAGGATTCAGAGGTTTCTCCTGTGAAATGCTCCAGTACAGTTTTTACTTTCTTAAAATGTCGAGTATTGTTGAAGTTGAAACTTTCTGAGAATTGAACCAAAGTAACGATTTCTCACTCAGCTTTTCCTGCTCACTGTTCAGCATCAGGTGAGAAGCACAGCAGAGTTTGCTTTTAACCATGGAATTTTTCGCAAACTTTTCCATTGAAAAAACCTTTTCACAATACGAATAAGTGCTGGAGCTGCACCAAAAAAACCCCGTATTTCTCCATCCTTGCCTCCAACCATAGTTTAAAAACAATCAAACATGTCACCATATTAACAGTTGTGAGTGTCATGCTAAAGGTAACCGCCTTTTTATAATCGATCACATTTCACAAGTGAAATTCCTTATAGAGGCAGAGTTCCGTAAACTCTCACACCGTGGATAAATCATTTTCAGCATTATACATACCCATCATGTACTCAAACTACTGAATACAAATAAAGTTAGGTAGCCTAACTCTAAACACAAAAAGCCCACTCTGAGGCTTAGACGTAGGAGCAACTGCCCCAAAGGATGCGTTAAGCTTATACGAATCTACGAAGTTAGTCAGGCTATTCTTTTCAATATGAAATTAATTTAACGTCTGGAAATGGCCTTGGTGTCAAATTGTTTCAAAATAAATTCGAACGTCCCCACCAACCGGGCATTTGCGGGTATCCACCGTAACCAGGCATTTGCGGGTTCCCAAAGGATGCGTTAAGCTTATACGAATCTACGAAGTTAGTCAGGCTATTCTTTTCAATATGAAATTAGTTTAACGTCTGGAAATGGCCTTGGTGTCAAATTGTTTCAAAATAAATCAATTCAAACGTCCCCACCAACCGGGCATTTGCGGGTATCCACCGTAACCAGGCATTTGCGGGTAGCCACCGTAACCAGACATTTGCGGGTAGCCACCGTAACCAGGCATGTTGTAGGCATACGGGTTATAGGTGTTGTAAGGCGCGTTGTAGACGGCATTGTACAGTGCCTGCTGCGCGCCATAGTAACCGTTGTTGAGAGCTTGACCAAAATTCTGCAATCCATTGTACAGGCCATATTTCATGTAGTCGAAGTTCCTTTGTAAATTGTTCCAACCAGTCTGAAGGGCAAACATGGGAATGGCAGCTGCTGATCCTAACATGCTAGCGATACTTTGTCGCCGATTGAGGATCGTCCTCTCCGAATCATCCCGAATAGTTTGGCTGCTGGCCTCCTGGAAATTATTGTCTCGGATTGTAAAATTTAAAAATCTAAATCGTGATTTATTTGTGGTGAAGCTGAGAGCTTCTTCACAATTTTTGTGGATATAACAGAAGTCCTCTCGAACCTTGAACCCTATCTCTCCACCTTCACTTTGGTCTCTTTCCTCGTCCAGTCTCTCCACTCTCTTACCCACTTAACTCTCATCTTTTGTCTCCACGAGCCATTACGGTAGTCTCTATGTCTGTTTTATTACCTGCTTTATAGCCAAACGAGTACTAGGTCTTGTCATATGACCTACCTTAATTCCCTTAACATCATATGACCTACCTTAATTCCCTTAACATCATATGACCTACCTTAATTCCCTTAACATCGTCACCATATTAACAGTTGTGAGTGTCATGCTAAAGGTAACCGCCTTTTTATAATCGATCACATTTCACAAGTGAAATTCCTTATAGACAGCGGGGCCGACGTTTCTGTAATTCCTGCTAACCTAATTAAAGACAAGGGAAATATAGCAGATGTGTGTCTTTTCGCAGCTAATGGAACGAAAATTCCTACATACGGTAAACGCTTGGTTTCTATCAGATGTGTGCCTTTTCGCAGCTAATGGAACGAAAATTCCTACATATGGTAAACGCTTGGTTTCTATTCATATTTCAGGATTCCAGCGTTCATTCTCGTACCCTTTCATTGTGGCTGAGGTAACATGCCCTATCATAGGGGCCGACTTTCTACGCCACTTTGACCTTCTCGTGGACCTGAGGAATTATCAGCTGATTGACCAGTCCAGCTCTCAGCATGTGAACTTGATCTCCGGCGAGCAGGAGCTACTCGGTATTTCTACCATTTGTGAAGGTAATATCGATGCTAGAATAGCAGAACTAATTAGGAGGTATGATGTTACTAAAGAACAGAACAAGATAAACAAGATTAAACACAATACTGTGCATCATATTGTTACCTCAGGTCCCCCTGTTTATACCACACCTCGCCGTATGCCACCACACAAATTAGAAGCTGCTAAAAAAGAATTTCAGTATATGCTTGAGGTCGGGTTATGTAGACCTTCCAAATCGCCTCGGGCGGCCCCTCTGCATCTTGTTCAAAAGAAAAATGGGGACTGGAGGCCCTGCGGGGACTACAGCGTATTGCCCCTTGCAGTTTTGTTAGGCTTACCCGCATCAATATCGGCAAAAAGCCCCTTACAGGAGACAGCAACTGAACGCATAAACTCAATACAAGAACAACTGCTGCCGCGTTACTGCCCTCTTGTGTAAAAAAGGGACGCCGCTTGCGCTAACTCTTTACGGACATATACTCCTTCTCCTATTGCTAGTCCTTACCAATAGTCTCAAGGGGGGGGATCGAAA